>NC_092041.1:9272168-9368461 GCF_003086295.3 Arachis hypogaea | reverse complement strand
TAGAAGTTGAGTCTGAAGATGAGTACTAGAGGGTAAAAATCTGGGTAGGATAGCTAGGGCTGGGTTTTCGGCTGGAACTGTTGCCATGCAACCGGTCGGATCGTGTTTTTCATAGAAGGAACGATTTTCAGAGTTTTTATATGTATAGCTGTGTCATGGAGGAGTTGCGAGTGAAGCTTCCCTTTACTAGTTTTGAATGTAGTGTTTGAAACAATGAACTGTGCGCCTCCAAGTACATCTAATGGCTGGGCTTTTATTAGATGTTTCCAAGTTTGATGGATTTCCTTGAAGTTAAGCCGGATTTAGAACTGTTTTTCTGTTTGTTCAGGCTAAGGGGTATGGAAGTGTATGGATTAATCTGAATAGTACGCAGGTTTTCTGTTTTTAAACTTTATAAATCTTCTTTTAAGGATTTCAAGGAAATGTATCTGAAAGTGAAATCCGTTGATGAAGATTTTCCTTTTTACATTGATGAAAATTTGGGGGAGAAATTTCCTATGTATTGGTGTTGCCATCCGCACACATACTGGGCCCGAGTTTATAAACGGTCAAAATGAGTGTATAATTTCATTTCTGCTAGAGATGGTTGAGAAAAGTGGTTTGATTTCTGTGTCTGATTTACTTCCTTGGGAGGAAGATAAGGGCTCTGTTATAGAATACTTTGGTAAGGTTTCGAAAAACTGTTTTTAATGTTATGTGTTTTGATTGCTAGCTAAATAACTGTTTGGTTTTCAGCCGGTGCTTTTCCAGGGTGACCGATCTAGCTTAGTTCGTTTTAAAGCAAAAACTTTGAGGGTTCGTCGTCTAATCAGGATAAGGTTGATGGGGGTGCGAGGTTAATCAGCCCCACCGAGAGGAAGGCAATTGTTTTTAAGAAAAGGAAGACAGAGTCAACTTTGTCGGGAGATATGCAGGGTAAGGATGAAAATGTTCGGCTGGATGATTTATCAGCTTTTGACGAAGCAGCAGAGGCTACACGTATTTGAAGAGGAAGGCGAGAGCTCGTCTGTGTGGAGCCAAAGTTTCCATTTAATATTGTTGCTGATGAAGTCGTTCAGACTGTGACGGACGTGAGGCGAGTAGAGGAGGTTGGGGATATAGGTGTTGATCAGTTTTTACAGGTATCGGTTGTTCTTGTTTGTTTTTGTTGTTGTTTTTTTTTTTACTGAATTTTGATATGTGGATACTAGGTGTTGGGGTTTCGGCTAGCTTCCATTGGTCGTAGCCAAGAGAAAAACATAGGAAGTCGGTTGGTGAGGTTTCGCAAGTTTCTGAATTGAAGGAACAACTTTTGTTGAAAGAAACGAGCATAGTTGAGTTGAAGAAAAAGCTGTCTGAGGTCGAGAATGAACTGAAGGTTCAAAAAGAGTGTTATAAGGAGATTTCTGGTCTGCTGAAGAAAAAGGAAAATGATTTGTCGAGTTTGAGTACTCAGGTGGTTGAGGTATCGGCGAAGATGAAAGATCTTGAGAATCGTAGGGAAGGAGATGTGCTGGATGCTTTTGCTGAGGGTTTTCAACGGGCTGTTAACCAGGCGAGGTTTTTGTGTCCGGAAGAAGACTTTTCCGCCATGGATCCCGGTAAAGTAATTCGGGATGGTAATCTTGTTGATGATGAAGAGGAAGAAGGCGGTGACAATAACTGATATTTTCTTTTTAGGAAAGAAAAAATTTTTTGTTTTGAATTGAGGATCTGGTTTTATTATGACTGAGCAGTAATATTTTGTATCTAAGTATTTATCTGTCAGAAAACTGTTTTGATTGGGGTTTGTTTGCTTTCCCCACCGTGTATTTTGTTGCCTTCTGATGGCTTTAATGACAGTTTGGATTATTGCATTTGCGCATTCGTATAGTAATAATGCGACTTTTGGATGTAATCTGTTTCTCCTTTGAAGGAGTGTAATTTGGTCTGGAGTAAGGCCCATTCGGGGAATGAGTGATCAGTTTTATTAAAGTGAAATGTAAATTACAATGTATTAACAGCAGTACCTGTGAAATGTATAATTTTTTCAAGGTAAGCCAGCCTCGTTAAAACCTCCACGAGCAAAAACCCTTTGGGAAAAATTCTCGTGGTAGGAAAAAGAGTACTGGCCTGCTGATTTACTTAACTGTAGTATCGCTTCAGGGAGCCGACGTTCCATGTGCTAGGAAGTTTAGTGCCATTAATGTCTTCCAACTTGTACGCCCCTCTGCCGAGGACTTCAGATATTTTGTAGGGACCATCCCATGTTGCAGCAAGTTTCCCATGAGAAGGAGGTCGGCGGGCTTGTTCGGTCTTTCTGAGTACCAAGTCACCAGCGTTAAAGGTCCTCGGTCTCACCTTCTGTCCATATCGTCGGCTGAGTTGTTGTTGCAGTGCTCGGTGTCGAATGGCTGCTGTTTCTCGTATTTCCTCAATTAGATCGAGTTCTGCTTGCCGAGCTTGGTCATGCTCTTTAGCTATCGTCCGCATTGAGCCATGTGAGACTTCTATAGGGATCATGGCCTCAGATCCATATACCAAACGGAATGGGCTTTCTTTTGTTGTTGAATGAGCGGTAGTATTATATGCCCATAACACTTCTGGTACGAGCTCGGCCCATAATCCTTTTGCGTCGTCCAGCTTTTTCCTTAAAGCCTGGAGGATAACCTTATTGGCGGCTTCTGCTAACCCGTTTGACTGTGGATGTTCAACTGAAGAAAAATGCTGTTTTATTTTAAGATTCTGCAAAAAAGCTTTAAAACTTTGGTCGATAAATTGACGGCCATTGTCAGTTATAATATTACTCGGTATGCCAAATCTGCATATTATGTTTTTCCAAACGAAGCTTATCATTTGTGCGGATGTGATTTTTGCCAAAGGTTGTGCTTCAATCCATTTGGAAAAGTAATCAATTGCTACTACCAAGTATTTTACCTGTCTTGGAGCAGTGGGGAAAGGTCCTAGAATATCGATTCCCCATTTTTCGAATGGCCAGCTTACCGTCGAATGGTGAAGATGCTCTGCCGGTAGATGAATGATCGGCGAATGCCGCTGACAATTGTCACATGTTCTGACCTTGTGTTTGCTATCTTCCCATATCGTCGGCCAGTAGAAACCGGCTCGGAGGATTTTCTGTGATAGGCTTCGAGCTCCAGAGTGTATTCCACAGATTCCCTCGTGTGCTTCTGATAGTACAAGCTCGGCGTCTGCCCTGTTCAAACATTTGAGTAGAGGTCGAGAGTATCCTCGCCTGTACAGGTTATCATTTAACAGTGTATAATAGGAAGCCTGTCTTCTAAATTTACCCTTATTGTCAATGTAGCTCGGAATTGTTCCCGAACGGAGGTATTGAATGTAAGGTTGTTGCCAATTTTCTTTATCAACAATGTTTAGAACGTTATGTGTATCAATGCTCGGCTTATCTAGTGTTGACTGTAGGAGGGTAGTGGTGTATGTCTGTGTAGTTGCTAATTTTGACAGAATATCTGCTCTATGGTTTTGTTCCCTAGGAATATGAATGATGTCTATTGTTGAAAAATTTTGTAACAGTTGATGAACAATATCCAAGTATTTTAATAAGATCGGGTCTTTTGTTTGAAAAGTGTGGTTGACCTGCTGGACAATTAATAATGAATCACAGTAAACTCTTAAACTATCAATATGTAGATCGGTTGCTAACCTGAGCCCTGCGATGAGGGCTTCATATTCAGATTGGTTGTTGCTGGCCTTGAATGAGAATCTGAGGGAGTGTTCGAGCACTATCCCATCCGAATTTTCGAGTAGTATTCCAGCGCCCGCGCCTTGAGGGTTGGAAGCCCCGTCTACAAATAAGGTCCAGGTTGGACTTGATGTGTCTGAACATGGTTCTGTAAGCTCGGCGATAAAGTCTACGAGGTATTGGGACTTGACCGACCCTCGTGGCTGATATTGAATGTCAAATTCTGACAACTCGATAGCCCACTTGATTAGTCTTCCTGCTAATTCGGGTTTTGAAAGAACCTGCCGTAAAGGTTGTCCTGTTCTGACGATGATTGTGTGACTTTGGAAATATGGTCGGAGGCGTCTTGATGAGAACACTAGAGCTAAGGCGAGCTTTTCCAGCCTTGGGTAGCGAAGCTCGGCGTTTTGTAAGGACTTGCTCACAAAATAGACTGGCTGTTGGTTCCGATCTGTTTCTGTTACAAGTGCAGAACTGATAGCATTGTCAGTGATAGATAAGTATAAGTATAATGGCTCGCCGGGTATTGGCTTTTGTAAGACAGGGGGTTTTGAAAGAAACTCTTTTAATTTCTGGAAGGCCAGCTCACAGTCCTGGTTCCATTCAAAATGCTTTGCATTCTTTTTTAAACATTGAAAGAAATTTGACGATTTAGGTGCTAAGCATGGTAAAAATCTAGATAAAGCGGCTAATCGTCCTGTTAGCCGTTGGACCTCTTTTACTGTGGATGGGCTTTGCATGGTGAGTATTGCTTGACATTTTTCTGGATTTGCTTCAATTCCTCGGCTTGTGAGGATGAATCCGAGGAACTTTCCTCCCTGCACTCCAAAGGCGCATTTTTCTGGATTTAGCCTCATGTTGTATCGCCGGATCTGTCCGAAGATTTCAGCTAGGTCTTGGATATGAGAGTCGCCGAGCTTTGTTTTGGCGACCATATCATCAACATAAACTTCTATATTTCGGCCGATTTGCTGCTGGAAAATCTTGTTCATTAGCCGCTGATATGTGGCTCCTGCATTCTTTAGACCAAAAGGCATGACATTATAGCAATAATTTCCGTTTTCAGTTATGAAAGCCGTTTTTTCCTGGTCCATTTTGTGCATAAGAATCTGGTTGTAGCCAGAGTATGCGTCCATAAAGCTTAAAGTACCATAGCCACAAGAGTTGTCAACCAGTGTATCAATACAAGGGAGAGGATAAGCATCTTTTGGGCATGCTTTATTTAAATCAGTGAAATCGACGCACATGCGCCACTTACCATTGTTTTTTCTTACCATAACCACGTTAGCGAGCCATGTTGTAAACCGGATTTCTCTGATGAAGTTTGCATGAATGAGCTTTTGTACCTCGGCAATTGATGCTTGTCGCTTTTCGGTGCCGAGGTTTCTTTTTTTCTGGGAGATCGGCCTAGCTGCTGGATTTAGTGCCAATTTATGTGTTATAATAGAAGGGTCTATTCCTGGCATGTCAGCGGAGGTCCATGCGAATAAGTCGGCATTCTCCTGCAGGAAGCTTGTCAGATTTTTCGTATCTTCTGGAGTCATGGAAGTACCTACAAAAGTAAATTTTAGTGGATCGTCTTTTAAAATGATTTTTGTCAACTCCTTCGTTCGGCGTAGGCCGGTCCTGAAAGTCGGCCCGTGGGTCAAGTTCGGATATTGTTATCTGTTCCGACTTTATAGAGTTGACATGTGACTGTCCGACTTTTTTGGGTGGCTTTAGGCTTGTGTTGTAGCATTGCCTCGCCTCCTGGAGATCTCCGTGAACTGTAGCTATGACATTGTCCTGCACAGGGAACTTAACACAGAGGTGAACAGTGGAAACAATTGCAGCGAATTTGTTTAAAAATGGTCTGCCTAATATAACGTTGTATGGGCTAAAACAGTCGACCACAAGATACTGGATATCCTGTGTATTGTGTAATGGTTGCTCACCGAGTGTGGTTTGTAACCACACTGATCCGAGTACAGGAACTCGTTCCCCTGAAAATCCAACCAGGTCTCCCATGTATGGCTGCAGAATGTTGTTACTCAGCTTCATCTTTTCAAAGGCGGTGAAAAATAGAACATCTGCACTGCTTCCTGGATCGAGTAAAACTTTCTTCACTATCAGGTCTCCCAGCTGAATTGAAATGACAACAGGGTCATCTAGATTGGCATCGGCACCGTTGAAGTCGGTTGGTCTGAAGGTTACTTCTGAGATGTTCGTCGGTGGCCGAGGATGGCTTGGGGCATCCGTAATTGCTAGCATAGCCCTGTAAGTACGCTTTCTGGCTGAGCTTGTGTGTCCTCCTCCAGCATAGCCTCCTGAGATACAGTTTATTACCCCTCTAGGTTGTGCCGGTGCTTTGTCCTTTCCTTTTGAGGAGGTGCCAGCTGCTGATGTGTCTGGTGTGGGGCTAGTATTTTTCTGCATCTGCCCTGCAATAAATTTATCGAGATGTCCTTGTCTTGCTAGCCGTTCGAGGAGATCTTTGGCGATGACACATTCATCGGTGGTGTGTCCGTGTTTCTGGTGAAAGGTGCAATACTTTGATCTGTCGACGCCCTTTGACTCGGGGTAATTGCCAGCTTTGCGAGGAGGCTTGATTAGTTTGGAGTTTAATATCTCCTTTATGATATCATCCCTTTTCGTATTGAATTTGGTGTATGAGTCATATCGTGGAACTGGCTTAAATGCTTTTCTGCTATCCCGAGGTTTATCGTCGTCCTTATTCGTTGCTGATCTTTCCGTTTTCCTTGCTTGTCTGAGTTCCTCAACGTCGATCTGCCCCTTGGCCTTTTCACGAAATTCGGCTAAGGTTTTTGGCTTGGTTACTGCAATAGTTTCCTGGAATTTGCCAGGGCGAAGGCCGCTTTTTATGGCGTGCAAATGAACTTCTGGATGGAGGTCGGGAATTCTCATGGCGACCTTTTTAAAGCGAGTGATATAGTCCTTCAGACTTTCTTGTGCTCCCTGTTTTATGGTCGTCAAGTAATCAGAATCGTGGAGATATATCGCGGATGCTGCAAAATAATCCTCAAATTGGGCGGCCAGCTCCTGAAAACGAGATATCGAATCTGCAGGCAAAGAACAGAACCAGTCAAGTGCAGGACCGTCTAAAAAAGATGGAAAACATCGACAAAGAATTGGGTCAGATGCACCGTTAACGATCATAATAGATCGGAACTTCTTGACGTGCTGTTTTGGGTCACCCAACCCGTCGTATGGGGTTAAAGTCGTCGGCAGAGTGAATTGTCGGGGGAGTTGGAAGTTCATTATATCTGCTGTGAATGGTCCTGCCGAGTTGTCGGGTTGTTCTTCTTCGTTATCGGGTTGGGTTTCATCATGGCGCGGATTTCCTTCATTGTCGCTCTGCGGTGTCTCTGAGACATGAGTTCGTTCGTTGTTTTCATGATCGTGATTTTGATGCTCTAGGCGAGCTTGTTCTAATTGTGCGATTTGGTTTTGCATTCTCTGGTTTTCCTCTGCCATTCGCTGATTTGCTTGTTGGAGTTCAGTCACCATCCTCAGAAGTTCGGATGGAGTTGGCGGGGGAACGTCAGCCATGGAAGTGTATGTAATTTTTGGGGCCTGCTACGAATGATATTTTTAGAATTTTTCGGGCCCCACGGTGGGCGCCAATGTTCTTACCAGGCTGAGCCGAGGTATAGGTCGCTCCTTCTGGTAAGGTCGGCAAGCTTCCTGAGATACGTCCCGGACTTCGTCGGTCAGAGAGAGGTGGAGGTGGGTACCTTCAAAGGCACTCCGACGCTCAAGTTAATAGGTGAAAAATATATGAGGAGTTTTTCTTAGAAAGATTGCATACCTCTTTCGTTTCTGTCCTTTGCTTTTATATTTGTTCGGATTGGGATGACCGTTTTGTCTAAGTTGTAACGTCTGAGGAGAGCATTAATCGCATGTCCGACGTTATGGAGATAAATGCTGATTATTGCGAATGTTCGGCCATTATTGTCGGTGCGTTACCGAGCTATAACTCGTAACCGATCTTACTGGTCATATCAATGAATTTTGTTATATCAAAATTGTACAAGTACATTATTATTAGTGTAACTATATCGATTTATACACTAGAGGACCACTGCCATTCCTCCAAACACTAACATAATTAACTAAGTCACAGTAACTAACTAACCACTAATAGAAACTAACTCACTCATCCTCCCAATAACAAAATTCCTTTTTCTAAACTATTATAATTTGAAATATAATTTAAATTAATTCAATTTAATTTGTAATTCCTATTTTAATTTTATTGGTTTAATTATCTTTAACAAAATAAAATTTTAAATTTTGAATATTAAAAAATAAAGAACTAAATAATTTAGTTACTAGAATAATCAAATTTCTTTACAGCAATATAAAAAAAATATTTTATAAAATGTGAAATATGTATTTGTACATAAAAGAGTTAATTAGGGACTAATTTTTAGTATATTAATAACATAATTAAATAATTATATATTCATTATTGGCGTTTATTATATACACATTAAAATTTTACCATCGAATTAATAAAGAATCACTATTAAAAAATACTAGATTACAAACAGATTTTTTCAATAAAATTTTACTGATAAAAAATATCAACAAATTTTTGATAAGTTTTCTGTCCATAAAAAATATTTTTTTTTTTTACAAAATTTATAGATAAATTCTAACATTTCTCGATAATTTTGTCGATAAAATTAAAATTGAAATTTAAAACTATCATCGACAAAAAATCCTTCAATAATCATTAATAAATCCCTCCAAAATTAAATCTTGATTGCATAAGCACAAAACACACCATATTCGATGATGATGAAACTTCATTCATTCAACACAAAATCACCGTTCATTTTCTGCGATCCTTCCTTTAAGCTTGCTCTTCTTCTATCTCTCTGATTCGAGTTGAAAATGTGACTTCTCCGTCGCTTCTGCTTTGTCGCCGCTCGCTTGCACGAGCTCCCTCCGTCACTGCTCGCTTGCACGAGCTCCCTCCGCCGCCGCTCGCTCGCATGAGCTCCCTCCTCTGCTGCTCGCGTTACACGAGCTCCCTCTGCCGCCTCTCAGCTTATGTCTCTCTCTGTCTCGCGCCATCCATCCTCGCCGTTCACAACCTCGTCGTGTCACCAGATCTAAAACCTACATGTATGTCTTTATCTATTTTAGATTCTGGAATTTCTATTGATCTATATTTTGTTTGGAATTCAAATGTTCATACGTTATTATTGCATCTAAAACTCAATCTGTTCCACTTTTATTTTATTGTTTAGATTTTTGTTCTTGAATCCTCTTCAAGGTTCGAATTTGGTTTTGAAAGTAGCTCCATTAATTGTTATGGCTAAAAGTTTGCGCTGAAGATAATCTATTATGCCTTTTAGAGTTCTGCTTCTGAGGTAACTATAATTACCAGTTCATGAAATGCAATGTGCTAAGTACATAGATTTAAATTACTCTCTGACTGATTAGAATGAGGTTTTCAGAGGAGAGATGTATACTAAATAAAATAGTATCACTTAAAGAAAAAAATTGTTACACTGGTATTGTTTATAATATATATTTAATTCACATTTTGAAAATTCAAAGCATTGATTTACTAATTTATGTTGTTTTGCATCATTATTTTTTGGAGTGATCTCAGTCAACTCAATTGTTGTTCTGATTGAGATCTCTAAACCTTATCTTGAAAGAATTTTCTTACCATTAAAACCGACTTTATCTGTTTGGGTTCTACTGTTAGTATAATGAAGGAGCCTTGTTAATTCTATTTTGTTTCGTGATTCATGGTTTCTATGAGTTTGTATGTAATATCTTCTATTTGATAGGTTGGGACTCCAATTTGTATTCCTTCTAGAGACTTCATTGACATTGGCCGCATTGCCTCCATTGAAAATAACCACACGCCAGTTGATTATGCAAAGAAAGGGCTGAAAGGAGCTATTAAGGTACATATGCCTACAGAAAATTGATTTTTCAGATCTTAAAACAAAATATACTACAAAATATCTTAAACAATTTAAGCCTTACCTATGGTCAGTTTTTGGCTGTGTCAGCGAGAGAGTAGAAATAAAGGATAAGTGGCTGCAAAACAAGGGAACACATTTTATTTATTTATTTTTATTTATTTATTAGTTTGGTTTTTTATTTCTCTTTGTTTTGGTCCTAAAATCATATCCAATTCGGTTTATTTCCTTTTGAATTTTAATGTTCAAAACAGAATGTTGAAGTATTCATGGACGCATTTAGAGCAGTAATTGAAGAGAGGTAACACGTCTATTATTTTGTGGAACTTCAGGAATGATTTGACCTCGAATGCCTTTTGTATTAATTCAAACCTTGCAATGTGGTTTGATCTTGAATGTTTATGCTTTCACCCTGAATATGAATATTTTAGGCTTATTTAGATTATATCTATGATGGTAATATAGACAAATTTTGGCACCTTTGACAGAACTGTATTTCATGCAAACATATAATATTTTCTATTGAATAATAACATATAGTGAATCTTATTATTTGAGGGAGATTTTGTCCACTTATACTTGTTTCCAGGAAGTGGTACTTCCTTCTCGTTGCCCAGATGGAACTAAAAATTATCTGCTCTTAGAACACCTTTTATGAAAGTGAGTTTCCATTAATAACTAGAAGAGTGAAAAGGATTACAATCCACTTTCCCGGATACGGATTGACTTATAGATTTGATTTTTTTATTATTATTACTTTGCTCTTATTAGTTTGGCTCAGCATCCTTCCTTAAAATTGAAATTGATGAACCTGCTGCACAAGCTATCAGTGCTTTTCTATTACTATTACTATTACTATTACTTTGCTCTTATTAATCTAAGAATGATTTTGTTTCATTATCAGTGCTTATCCTATTTGATTTAGTTAGAACCACTTCATGGATATTTGTTGAACTAATGTAACCTAATACATAGGAAGTGAAGCTATACTTCTGGGTGCCTAGACTCTACGTGGAATAAGTGAAGCTATACCCTGTTGAGACTATCACTATGGAACAATTAACTAAAGTTATATATTTTGTTTCTGCCTTATGTTTTAGGCTGAGAAAAAAAATCAAGACATTTATTTTAAGAAGATTGTAAGATGTGTTGGATAACCCATGAGCCACTTGGAATCTATTGCATCATCAGCGGTAATTACATAGTAACACTTTGTTAATTTTCCTTTCTATAAATAGGTTCATAGTGTATGAGTGTAAGAGCATTTGGTGCAACAGTAAGATTTCTACCTCATGACATGATGACTGAGTTGAATGTTGACTAATATTGCTATATATATGTATACATGTAGGGATTAACAAAGACACTAGACTTTATAATTGACACAGCATTGGTGATCATCCTTTTGATCCTTACATAGCACTTCTGAAAACATTTGGTATCCTAGTAGTAGTTGGGGCTGCAAATGAAATCAAGTCTAGCCCTGCAAGCCTATTCTTCGGTATTACATATATCTGCACATATTGTTCATTGTTTCAATTTTTCTGGTTTGGTGCAGGATTAAAAACAAATGTCATGTTTTCGCTGTGCACACCAAGTGTTCAATGGTTTGCTTATTTGTTGGTTTGAGCTAACATGCACATCTAGAGATTCAAAAGAATACTGAATCTCAGTTATCCAAACACTTTCATACTTTACATGAAGTAGTGAAAAACATCTGTGTCTCTGTTGATAAGTTTTTTGTTATGGTAAGTTTCTGAAACGATTATGTATTTTGAAGTTCAAACAACTTTTTTTTTAATTAATATTCTGGATTAGTTTAGATTAAGGACCTTGATATATCAAGGAAGAAAGCAGATCTTGAAGGCCACACAACAAGAGCAGATGGTCTGAGGTAGTTGTTTCGATTAATTATGTTTCTCTAGGTTCCTTTCAATTGATTTTTCATTTTTATTCAATGCTCCTGGCTAAAATATGTCCGACATCCTATTTTGATGCAGAAAACCTTTGATGGACATAATTTTAGATCAACTAGCTTACAACATAGATACCATCCCCCTATTTCTTAAGGTTGAGTGTGAACATTGTCTCTCTGCTCCTCTCACCCTTTTTGCAAATAGCTGTCTGTATAGGATTATCCCTTTCCTTTTGAAACATTTTCTTCTAGTTATACTAATCAAGAATCAAAATAAATCTCACTATATGATATTTACATAGTATTGATGACATGACAGTTATGTTATGGCTAATCGTTCTATTTTTACTGCGCGTGATTGCAGACCTTCAGTGAACCAAAATGGAAACTGGAAATAGTTGTGCATTACCTGTGGAAATACATGACTAAGGTAATCAGCAGCTAGATTGTTTGAAAATCTACTTGCTTAATATTATGTATTGTTACTTTTGAAATGGAGACTCAACGGATAGTAAGCTACAGGTTTCATAATCTCTATTTAATTTTGTTTGTTTTATACATAATTGCAGCCTTCTGTTCACACTCGAAAGTCAAATGGCTCTCCTGAGGATGCAACATTTGAAGTGGCTTTGAAATGCTTCTCAAATAAAACTGGCACTAAAAGCACTATTAAAATAATTGGTCCAGATGTAATGCAGTTCCTTGTTGGTCACAGGTATTCCTTTTTTGTTATTTTGGTAGGAAGGTGGTTATGTAATAGAAGTAATGGTTTGATTCCTGTTATTTAAAAGCTTTACTGTCTTCCTAACCCTCATACATGGATTGTAAGCATTTTGCATAATGTGATTGGTGAATTTGGTTATAACGAGAGAAATTTTTCGGGGTTATTGGTTCAGTTCTTGATATTCTATATGGCTATAAGGCATGGTTGTTTGATTTCGCTTTTGCTCTTGCCGACTTAGGTTGTCTATTTTAAGCTGAATGTGTATGTAGAGCCTCTACTTTGCTCTGCTTTAGAATTGTTCCTAGTCCTAGTCCTAGAAATTGATTTTGCAACCTCTACAAATTTTTGTTGAAAGTTCATGAATTAAAACATATAGAAGGCCAGATTTTTGTATTTTCAACTTTTGATTGAGAACTAGTTTACTAGTTTCATTTCATGGTAAATTAGTTAATTCATATGGTCCCTTTAAGCTGCTGGAAGCGACCCCACAACTGGTGGCAAGAAGCATGAGCACCTAAAAAAATTTTTGTTTGAGGGAATTTGCTTAACTAATGTTAAGCAAAGACAATAGTGGACAAAGAATATGTACTTTGAAAACTTAAATCGTTATTTAATTGGAATTGATTTGTATATAATAAAATAATATATTTATATAAATATACATTTAAAAAATATTTTACTATTTTAAAATTATTTTGCTAATAAAAAATAATAGTTTGATTGATTTTTGAATTCTTTAACTTATTTATTATCAACCAATTTTTTTTCTTAAATCAAATCGATTTAGTGACTGATTTTTAGTTAATCCAATTGAATTTAGATAGTTCAACTTGATTTTCAGAATCATGATTATTTCCTAAATTTCTTTCACAAAAGTATGTCTAACTTTTATACTTGTTTAACTACAAACTATATACAATCACAAAAAAAAACTACAAACTATATACACACTAAAAATATTATATACACACTAAAAATTAATTACTAAATTAATAATCATATATATATATATATACAAAAAAATTATTAGAGATATAATCAAACTAGCACATTAGGTAGAGTTTTGGTGAGTTTAAGAATTAGACTAATTAAATTTGATCAGCTCGAGTTATTATATTTTTTTTTTACTAAATTTAAACCGATTAAATTTGAGTTGGAATAGATCGGATATTTAGAAGTGTTGAATGAGATGGCCACTCCGCTCGTGCGATGGTCGATACCGGCGCCACGAGACGAGGCTACTTCCATCCCGTCAGCCTAAGAAGGTAGCAAGACGACTAGCTTGAAGCTAGGGGATCGGGTAAAAGCTCTGGTTACGGTAGTTCGAAGTTCCAATTGTAAAGGAGTTTTTTAAGTTCTTCCCCTGAGATTAGGAAGAGATTCTTCAGAACAACAGAAATGCACCACTTTTCCAACCAAGAAAATAAATGCTTTAGCGATGGCGGATAAAGGAAGTACAAGAGTTCCACCGCCCTTACTTAAGGGTCACGCAGTCGAATATAATCTATTAAAGCAAAGCCAAGAGGCGATAGTGGCACCGGTCTTATCGTTCCATGAGGAAAAGACATTTTTTTTCAATGCCAAGGTGATGATTTTGATTTCTGGGGAAAAAGAGTGATAGCTAGAAAGGAAAGGCAGCGAGCTTAGTATGCAAAAATTAAAAAATGTGAAAAAATATTACGTAACACAAAAAATTATGTTAAAAAGTGGAAAAAAAATTAATGACTAAGATGAGATTAAAATTAGTAAAATTTAAATTATATAAATATTATAGTTTTTTTTAATATAGTATGTTAGGTAATTTGTCCATCGGATCGGTTTAGGTTCATTGACCCCCTAGATTTGATACCCGAACAAATTAAGGTTGAGTATAATTGAATTTTATTTTTACTCGATTACCCACCAGGTATAATGCTCAATATAAAATCGGATTTGGTTAGATTTAATCAGATAATCGAGTTACTTGTATCTTCTTAATTAGATAATCAGGTTATCCGTACCTATTTATATTCTTATAAAAAATTAGCTACTATATATTTGTGTATAACTATATGTATTGTTTAATTTATTTTTAATTTATATTTTATATTTTAACATATATTCCATGTAGATAGTTGATTTGATTAAGGGTGTTAACGGATCGTACTAGATCGGATACGATCAAAATCTCGAGCTAATATATACTAAACTCATTGAATTCAATATTTGCATTTTTTCTACTCGGATATGATTTGAAATTTATATTTACGGATGGGATCTGATTTCAGATATATCCGTAGAAAAAAATTAAAAAGAATTCTTTTTAAAAAAAAGTCAATAAAATCCTTTTTCACTCTAATATTTTTTTTATTCTTTCAAGTATGTTTATTTTAAAAATATTATTAAACTATTTTTCTTAAATAATAAAAATAAAATAGTACAAGATATATATAAATAATAATTATTAATTAAAATAAAATATAAATACAACATATTATTTGGTGTAGATACATATAAATACTATAAGTGTGCGGATATAATCTAATTCATGAACACTCCTAAATTTTATAATTATTTTTTTGTGTATAAATAATATTATTGATATTTATACATATTAATTTATATTTTTTAATTAAATAATTAGCTACCAAAATAATTAAATTTGACATAATAAAATAATTAAATTTATTTACAATAATATAATAAAAAATTAGAAGATGTCAAATATATATTTATAAGCAATGATTGATTGATAACTAACTTTTAGCATATATTTAATATTATTGCTATTATAACGAGGACTGTGATATTTGGAATAATTATTTGGTCTCTTTCGATTTATCTCGTATTTGTTTTTCTTTATCATTCTCACAAATTTAAAAGAATAATTTTAAAATGGTTGTCGAGTAAAGTGAAATTTGATTTTTCTTTTTTAAGTTTTTTAAGAATTTTGGTAACTATTAAATTATAATAATTCCTTTTTATTTGTGGTGTTGTATAAAAAATAATTCATAAAAAATATGATTTGATAGATACATTATATTTGATAAAATACAAATAATAATAATTGTTTATGAAAATTTTTTTCCCTTCACACTTATTTATTTTAGATGAAGTAATAAGTTCCTTTACATTGTGTTTCAGAAAAATGAAATATTGTTTTTAAGTTAAAAAAAATGTTCTGGTAAATAAATTTATAGGCTAAGTATGATTTTAGTTTTTACGGTATAAGTTGAAATTTTTTTTTTTATACAAAATCGTTCATAAGATTTAACTTAATTTTAAAATTGTCATTCGAACCAAAATACCATTTTCCTTATTCCCCAAAATATCCGATTCTTTTTCTTCATCACAGCAATACTCAATACCTAGTTTTTCATCTCAATCACAATTATATCTCTTCTTTTTCTTTTTTTAAAACTAAAATTTGAACAAAATTTCAACTACAATTTTAACAAAGCAACATAATTTTAATAACAACAACAAAATTTCAACTAACTAATATCAAAAAATCAAAATAGAGAAAAAGAATTCAACAACAACAAAATTTCAACGAAAAGATATAAAAAAATCAAAACAGAAAAGCAGAAAAATAGAATAGAATAAAAAACAAAACAGAAACAGGAAAATAATAGAATCAATACCTAAGATAGAATCAATATCCAATTTGAAATCAGAGTCAATAAGGATTAACAAAATAAGAATTGGAATAGAAGCAAAATAATTAGAAACAGAAGCATAATAATCAAGTTAATCTGAAATAGAATTGGAACCCGGCGACGTGGAGCAACGACGAGCAACGAGGAGAAGTGGCGACATGCGAGGAGCAGTGGCAACATTCGAGGAGCAACAGCGAGCTAGCGAGGAAGAAGAGTAGCGGCGAGATCCAGCGGCGAGGATACGAAGCAGCAGAGGAGCTTCAGCGACGGCATTGAGTTCAACGGACGGCAGCGGTGGCAGTAGGCGTGATAGCGGCGACACTCCTCCTATGGCCTCCCTTCCCCCTGGCGTGATTTCCTTTCCCACCTTCCCTTTTCCTTTCTTCTTTCTTCCCCTCCCCTTTACGTGATCCTTTTTCCCCTTTAATTTAATCTCTTTTTTTTTAGTTAGGGATAATTTAATAATAAAAATTAAATTTTTGATAAAAATGATAATTTTAAAATTAAGTTACAATTTTGTATGAAAAAAAAATTAAAAACAAAAAACAATTTTGACCTATATCTTAAGAATAAAAAAATAATACTAATAATAATTACATTTGCAAACAAGTAAAAAAAATAGAAATAATACTAATAATTACATTTATCAAAAAATAATTTACGAATAAAAAAAAAATAGTGCTATTCACACGTATTATATCATGATGTGTTGTACAAAATTATAAACATGCAGATTTATAATCCTGCAATGTTAAAGAACGAAAAAAAAACAACGAAAGTTACGTTTTAACATAAAAAAGAAAAAAGAAAAGAAAAAATATCGCCTGCAAACTAGGAGAGTTGCCTAGGAATACTAGTATTATGAATATTATTATATTACTATGATTATTATTGTTATTAGCACTAAAACAGGTTATTATTATTATTATTATTATACGGAATTGTATATTTATTATTGTTCTGATTATTTACTGTTTTATTTATATTATTGTTACTGTTAGTTAATATTAAGAATATTAGTATTATTAATATTATTATATTATTATTAGATTATTATTATTAATATTATTGTTATTGTTATTATTATTATTATTAAAAATTTAAAACACAATTTACGTTTTGGTTATTATTAAAAAAAATTAAAAAATATAAAATACAATCTGCATTTTTTAATTTGTGATTTACACTGATATTATAACAATATAAATATTTATTTTATTGTATAACATTAATATATTTTATTAAAAATATTATTTGTATAATAAAATTAATTATATAAATTAATTATTAATATATTTATATATAAATATATACATAATTTAATTTATTTTTAATATATATTTATATTTTAATATATATTTTTTATTATTAAAAATTAAGTTTATTGGTTTATTTTAATATATATAGTATAGTCTATTTTCATGTGTAAAAAAATAGCCACTAAAAAAATAATAGCTTGTGACAGAACGTACATAAGGTACAATTCGCATCACCACTCCTGACTCCACCACGCTGCGCTTTTTTCATTTTGCTCCAAAAGAGCCGATGACGACTCTTCTTCATCTAGTCGAGTTTGAGGTTGTTAATTGGTAAATTAGCTCAATTTTATATGTATATAAATAAAATATTATTAATATACATATTTTATATATATTTAATTTATACTTTTAATATTATATATACATATGAAATAGTAATATATAATTATATATATTACTAAATTTTAATTATTTAAAATTTTATATTTATTTTTATATATAATTTTAATGTAGAATAAAAATAAAAAATTTATAATTTATTGATAGATAAATAATATATAAAAATAATTTTTTAAAATATATAAATTATAATTTATTGATATAAAATTATAGATTATGTACATATTATTTAAAATAGTTTGTGAGTGCTCGTAAATTTTTGATGAGTCGAATTTGAACTTAAGAAATATATTCGATTTTTAATAAGTCGAGTCGTGAGCCAAACTCAATTCTCGTGAGTTAAACTTGAACTTAGTCTAATTCGACTCAATTCGACTCACTTCTAATCTAGGACTATATATTTATTATTGTAATGGCTGTTCACCAGTTTTGGTTATATTATTGTTACTTTTAGTCAATATTAAAAATACTAGTACTATTAACATTATTATATTATTATTAGATTATTATTATTAGCACTACTTTTGTTGTTATTATTATTATTAAAACGCAACCTCCATTTTGGTTATTCTTAAACAAATTTCGAAAATACAAAATACAACTTGCATTTTTCAACTTGGGATTTGCATAATAACTGTATAAAAATATATTTTATTGTGTAACACCAATGTTTTTTTATTAAAAATAATATTCATATATTAAAATTAATCACAAATATACTTGTATATAAATATATGTGAAATTTAATTTATATACAAGTAAATTTCAATAATAAAAAATAGTATAAGAAAAATATATAGTTGATTTTTAGTAAATTTCAATAATAAAAAATAGCATAAGATAAATAAAAAAAATATTTATAAAAAAATTAAACAAATTTAAAAGTGACTTTTACTTGAAGAAAATATTTAAATTTTTGAAATGTAAGTCTTCAACAAATATTAAAACATTACATGATCAATAAAATTTATAATTTCTATCAACAATACTAAATTTTAAATTCTAAACTCTAAGTATTAATAATATAACAATAAAATATTAACTAAAATATTGAATATTGAATAATATTAATAAAACTATTGATCTTTAATATATATTTTTTTATTAGAAGAAGCAAAAAAACAAAAGGAGAGCAAATTAGCAACTATACCAATACCATGAATCTCTTTGTTTAGGAAATTAGCAACCATACCAATACCATACCAAAGAGATTTAAATTATAATTTTAATTTAGTTTTAACTCATTCAATGTCACGTACATTTAAATTTAATTTGATATCTTAAATAAGTATTAAATTAGATGAATAAATAACACTATTCTTATTAAAATATAGGAAATTATTATTATTATTATTATTATTATTATTATTATTATTATTATTATTATTATTATTATTATTTAAAATTAATTTATCATCAATTTAAATTTTATATAAAAATCTGTAATTAATTAATAAATTACTATTTATACAAAATAAAATTTAAAGATTCAATATTTATTTAAATAAATAAATGAGTTATCTTTTAACTAACTTAAATTTATTTATTTATTATTTTGGATTTAAGTCATCTAACACTTGTATTGAAATTTTTTTTATCGAATAGATTGAATAATTTTTAATCTTAGACATTATATTACACATTTACACATATATAAGTATAAACTAATTCAAAATGTGAAATTGAGAATGATTTATTAAATTAGTATTAATGGAATTATCCATTAATAAAACACAAGCAGGAGCTCTTTTTTCTTAAAAGGAAAAGAAAGTAAAAACTCTCAAAAAAGTTGCTAGTAATTAATAGAAAAAGGCAGTAACGTTTATTAGTGCATCTTGGTTCGCTTCTCATAATACATTTGGAATCTGTAAAACAAGGACCTTATATGTGAAGGGTATCGCACCAAAGTTGGATCTAAGGATTATGGGAAGGTCTTCATTTTTTTTTCACTTTCAATGTCTACAATATAAAAAGTTTATATTTGTTTATGATGTAAAAATATTGATACTAACTTGACAGGTTACCAAGAGAACCTCCTCCCCCCCCCCCTTTTCTTCCCTATAGACAACTGACAGAGTGACAGTAATAAAAAGAGCTCAAAGTGAATCTAAAAAAAAGATAAATTTTTTAATAACTGATTTATTAATTTCAGAGTGAAAAATGTGTAATTTCTTTTGTTCCTAATTTTTTAACAAAAGGCAAAGGTGATATTTCAGTTGATACTTTATTCTCTTCCATCATATTTATTAAAAATTTTAAACATTAGTCATCAATTATTCATACTTTGTTTATGGTAGAAATGGCAGCCCATGTTAATATTGGTATACTTTATTCATACTTAGTTGTCGCTCAGATTTATTCAAATCAATTTTGTTATTAAAACTAAGTTTGAACAATTGTACTTTTCAATTGCTGGTTGCATTATGAACTTGGAAATATGCTTTTGCTGAAAAAACATAAGGCACAAAATGATTAGCTTTATTTTTACATTATACCTTTCTAAATGACCCTTTTTTGGTGAATTTAGAATTCCATGTGTGTATATAGGTATTATTCATTTGAAAAGAAAAAAGAAAGTTAAAAAGGTAAATCAATTAGCAATAGAAAGTGGTTAATAGGCTTAGTCTTTTCTGTCGTAGTATGACTTATTTATGTATTTATGAATTTTACTTATACAAATTATCACAAAAAACTTTGAGGATATAAAATGTAATAATTGGAGTTATGAAAAAGGTTATAAAAGATGTAGAAAAAGTAGATTTTTATATTTTGAAGACTTTTGAACAAGAAATTTAGATGAAGCCAATAGTTATTGAAGATAGCAACTCCATTTGATTTGTTTCGTGTTTTTAATTACATGATGGATAAGGTGGAATTGAAGAACATTCAGGATTTTGAAGTCATTACTTCCTTTTTTTTTCCCCTTTATTTTAGAAATTGAATGAAGAAAATATAAAAAACATGAGCTTTGTTTAAAGGGTTGCTGAATTTAGTTACTACAAAGTATAAGCAGTGGCTTACGGCTGATATTGATAATATTGATATATACACAATTTGGTGGATATGGATGTGTCTTATGATAGATTTGATTAATTGAGATGATGAACAAAAATCATCTATCTCAGTGTATGTATGTTACTGTTTCATGGAGTAGTAGCAACTTTTTAGAATTGAATTGAATTTGCAATTGTTTTGAGAGAATGTTATTTGTAATATTGGCACAAAATTGTTTGCTGGCTATGTTTTATAGGCCTATAGTGCAATTTATTTAATCATCATATTCTATAGTTTGAATATAGGCCTGTAGTGTTATAGTTTTCAAATAATAATGCACTATTTTAGTTCAATTTTGGTGTGTTTATGAAACTATAGATAAACTATAAGTTAGAACCGAATGTAGGGTGAAAAAGATCCGCAGAAGAGAAACGGGCTAATTCTATCCCATCAACATTTCTATGATATGTATTACACGTTTAGCTAAAATCAATTTATTAATTACAATATCACATTTAATATTGCTTAATATTTTTTTATAGTATAATATTTACATGGAAAGGAAAACTGAGTCATGGAAGAGAATTTCATTTTGTTGGATCTACTAAGTAACAAGACTTTAGACAAATAATATATTTATATATATATATATATATATATATATTGATTTTTTTATTCTTCATGTATTGGTATCACTTTTTCATTTGCAATACGAATGCAATTTATATTACGCACCTCACCTTTCTTTCAATATGTCTTTTTTTCTTAATTTGCCGAATTATTATTATTATTATTATTATTATTATTATTATTATTATTATTATTATTATTATTATTATTATTATTATTATTATTATTATTACATGAGCCTATATATTTATTATTGTTATGATTGTTCAGTGTTTAATGTATAATTGTATATATTACCATAATTCTTTTCATATGTAAAAAAAATAGCCATTAAAAAAATAATGGTACATAAGGTACAGTACGTTCTCACGCATTGGCATAACCACCATATCACTTTCCACCACCACGCCACCATGCTGCCACCATGCAGCAACTTTTTAATTTTGCTCCAAACATATTATATATGTATTTAATTTAGATTACTCATCAGACGATTACTCTTCTTCTTTTGTGAGCATTCCCAACACTCTTCTAAGCACCTCTTTCTCTCATTGCTGCTGCATTGTGAGCACTCCAAGTCCTCACTCTTCTAAGCACCTCTTCCTCTCATTGCTCATTGCTGCTGCATTGTGAGCACTCCAAGTCCTCACTCTTCTAAGCACGAAAAGCAGCCAAGTAGGTGGCCATCAATCTCAGGTAAGCACTCACACACAGATTTTTCTATTTTGAAATATCTAGGCTTGCAGCATTTTTCAATAACTTTCAGTAATGGTTTTCAAGTGCTTCAGGTTAAAATGGAGGGCGCTCCTCATCAATCAGATAATAGCGGGTCTTCTCAACAGGCAAGATAATATATTTTGTTAAACAATAAAAAACTATATGCTCTGTTAATATTTTTATAATGTTGGTGACGTTCATAAATTTATTATTATTAACATTTTATAATTTTATGAATGGTATATTTTAAAAAAAAGTTTAGAAATTAAATTTTGTTTTGTATTTTTTTGTATTTTTTAAAATATTTATTCAAATATTGTTATAAAAATTTATATTTGATAGATAAGTCATTTTTTAAATATAATTTTTTTTATAACTTACAAAAAATATAATATTTATAAATTTTTTTATATTTTTAAATCATTTAAATATTATTTAAATATTATTTTTAATATATTTATTCAAATATTGCTACAAAAATTTATATTTAATAGATAAGTCATTTTCTAAATATAAATTTTTTTATATTCAAATATTACTGATTATAGTACAATGTATAAATTTGAAAATATTTTTTTATTATTAAAATTTGATAATTTTATAAATGATTATATTTTTTAAAAATAAAAAAAATTAGAGCTTTGAATTTTTTTTTACATTTTTTAAATTATTTATTTAGATATTGTCAAAAAAATTTATATTTAATAGATAACTCATTTGCTAAATATAAATTTTTTTATTATTTAAAAAATATAATATTTATGAATTATTTTTGTTGTATTTTAAATTATTTAAAAACTGTTTTGTTAATAATATTTTTAAAAATATATTTTAGAATAAAATTATTAACATCATATTATATATTTTTTACTTCAATTAATATTTTTTATATGATACGATATTATTTTTTTTAAATAATTTATTCTGATATAAGGATAAAAACTAAAACTTTTTTTATTTGATTTTAGGATCAATCTGAAAATCAAGTAGTCCGTTTATCTCTTGAATCCTCAAATCATTCTTATCAGACGGCTATCTCAAACCAGGCACCGGTATGTTCAAATTTTTTAGAATGTTAGAATCAGTTTGATGTCTTGCTTTCATAATATTCGGTACCTTCCATTTCTCTCTTTCAGGTGTTCATAGAAAAAATAATACAAAATATTTTTTTTTGGTCGATATACAAAATATTTTGTTTAGTACTGTTTTTGGTAATAATGCGGGCCAGAAGCTCAGGATATAGGGCTAAGTAAACTAACTTGGGCTCTGGAGGTTACAGGGTCAGCCTGTATCTCAGCCCGTTAAGTATCATAGGAATTTATATAAACAATCATTTTTCATATTTTCATGACCATAAAAACAATAAACTTCATCATTTATATTGCGTGTATGTTAATTAGAAGCATTACTTTTATTTTATTTATTCGGATGCTTATCCAAGAAATACAAAACAAGGATCTTGGTGGGAAGTTTGAACACTGAAATCCTCTGATTTAGTTCCTGATTTGTTGATTCTTCTAACTACAGCCGCAAAATACACATAGGACTTTTAGAACTTGGACCACCCTGCAAACTTTTTTCATATTAAATATGCAAGTGAGTTTTTTTTTTCTTCTAAAACATACACATAGGAGAAGTACTTTAACAATAAGAAATCTGTTGTTAATACCTCTTCACCTGAAATCTGCCTCATGAGACAACCATTATGAAGTGTATATATAAAAGTGACATTTAATTAATCTAAGTTCAAAATATAAAAGTGATTTGATTTATACAAGTCAGTCAAATTATATGTTATATCTTTATATTATTTTTTTAGGAAACAATAAGGAAAATGAGCAACCTATTCTGCATCTGATAACACTCTTTGACAGGGAGCGCTTAAATTCATCATTCAACTACCCAAATGGATAGAAAAATTTAATAATTAACAATAGTAGCAGTACTAATAAGTAATAATAACAACAGTAACAAGAAATAAATAAAGCATCAAGTGAAAAATGTTACAAATAATTGCCATAGAAAATTTATACTCATTCATCACATTCAACTTACATCCAAGCTAAGAGTAACACATAACCTTACTACTGTTATGAGCCCCCTCAGCTATATATATAGATTCAGCATAATGCTATTCTTGCTTTTTCAATACTCAGAATAAATACATCAATGGGAGATTATAAAATTAAACAATCTAGAAGAAAAAAAATTAATCTGAACAGAATTTGAAACCTTGTCAAAATTTCCAAGTGTCTTAGTGGATCCTCTTTATGAAGTAAACACATCCTCAACATTGAACTACAGCATCTTCTTTGGAACCCTCATACTCTATTGATATAAAACATTAGGCAAGAATAAAATACAAGGAGACATCTTCAATTATATATAGAAGTTATGAAACTTCAATGCTAACAAATCCGTATAAGGCATAACAAAGTCATAGTATCCCCTACTTTCAAATTTCAATTATGATTATACACAAATTTGATCCTACTGAACCCTAAATTTGCAAATTTGCTCCCTGGGATTACGTGTATCATAGATATAAAAATAAAAAACATGAAAAAGAAAGAAGAAAGATATACCATCCATGGCCTGAGTGATTGATTCGAAATCCGTGAAAGTTTTTGGTTGCTCTGTTGCGAGAGCTCTGAATTAGAATGATCGGGTCGCGATTTCACTGCAGAATGTGAAAAGAACAGAATAGATTAGGGTTCATACTCGTAAAAGAGGGGAAGAGAAGGGCGACGAGGGCAACGGTGATCGGCGAACGCAAACTGCAGTGTGGTGAAGGCTACGCTGTGGTGATACTTTCTCATCTCTTCTCTTCTCCTCATATCAAACGAGCGTGAATAATAGGGTGGAAGAAATAGGAAGTAAATCTGCAAATGAGAAAGAGTGAGAGATATAGACTCAGTATAGTGCCTAGTGAGTGTCACAGTATTAAATTTGAAATAACTGAAAGTTAGCAGTATAAAACAAATAGAAAAACACAACTTACTGAAAAGGATGACCCCATTGAACAAAAAACACAGCTTCTGACAAAACTTGTTGTTTCCTGCGAGAGAATTCATCCACATATTAATATGATTGAAGAAATAGCAATATACTGATATGTTAGTGATGAGTAACAAATCACAAAAATAATATCAATGTGTTGACAAAAGAAATTTTCATCCAATAAAAAGTGTTGACATAAAGATTCTTCAAGTAGATTATGAATAATAGAAACCACATTTACAAATGATTTGGTAAATTGCAAAAAAAAAAAAAAGTAAAACAATTAAGAGATTATTATTTGAAATATATAACTAACCTGCGTCCAAGCCCATGTTCGAGGCACTAAAATGGTTTCTTCAGATCAACATAAAAAAAAAAGTGTGAAAAAGTAGCAATTGGGTAAAAATTCACCTGGATACTATATAGTATGATATCTTTGAGGAGAGATGAGCGATTCTGCGTTGCGGAGGTAGCAGAGTATGCTTCACAGAGAAGATCACATAAAGCTGCTGAAGATTACCGAACCCGCGGCTGAATCGTCGGAAAGTAATGAAATAAGGTATGAAGAAGAATGTGAGATATGGCTCCGTATTATGAATCATATTTGAAAAAATTTGAAATGAAGAAAAAAAACATGCAAACCTGGATTGGCCGCCGGTTAGATCTCACCGCTATGTTCTTGTCGCTGCTGCTGTGCTCTCTGCTTTCTTAGTCTCGCTGGATGTGCTCTCTGTGCTTGCCGCTCAGTTCTTTCTCCGATCTACTCTCTTCTTCCTCCTCCGTACCCACCACCACCACATTAATAACCACCACGAACTCCACCGCGACCATTGCAACCACCACCGCCAAGCCTCCTCCCCAACCATAGCGGTCGCCACCTCATCCACCGCCATAACCCCTACCACCACCGTTGCTGTCTCCTTAATCACCACGACTTCACTGAACGTTGGAGCCATCAGGTACGGCGGCATCAACAGTCTTGTGCGTCCATGGATTCTGCTCTCTACCTTCTTCTTTCTTCAATACCAAGCTCGTAACAGAGGAAAGCAATATTGAGAGAATTGAAGAATTGGGTAATACTCGTGGGTTTATATATAAAAATTTAAATTTCAACAAAATATGAATTTCAGAATTTTTTGTGACTCTGGTGAGTCAAAATTAAAAGAGCAGGAGAAATGAAGAGAAAAATGATCAGAAAGAAAGAATAGGTTAAAGTATCTTCTAGGAAAAGACTCTAACCATAACTAAGCATAAAAATAGAAGGCATAAAACTATGGAATAAAGAATAAACTAATCAACTAATGTTTATGCATGTATGAATCATTGCATGCCATGTGAATGATGATGGACATGTCATAAACAGTACTTTCATAGCTGAGAGTATTGACAACATAAAATTTTACTAACTTAAAACTTTTTATTAGAAAAATAGTATTAGATTAGATTAGATAAATAAAAAATTTAATTAAAAAAATTAAATTCTATAAAAATTACATGTCAGTAAAAACTCTTCTTAGTTTGCTACTTGTTAGTATAGAAGATTAGTTTGGTCATATGTTATTTTAAAATATCAAAAATAAGAATAAGAACTAAAATTATTATATATTGTTTTTTTTTTTTAATTTGATCACAGGAACATGTACTTGATTTTTCTGACCATGTCGAACCCCCAAATCACCCCTTTCAGTTGGCTATCTCAAACCTTTCACAGGTGTGTTTCTATATCATGTTCTGTTAATATTAGTTTGGTTATATTTATTTTAAAGTACCAAAAATATGAATAAAAACTAAAACTATTTTAATTTTTTGTTTCATTTGATTTCAGGATCGAGAACTTGATTTATCTCCTGAGATAGATCCCTCTCTCCATACCAATAGCTCAACTTCTCTACAGGTGTGTATATAAATTTACCCAATAATAAGAAATGATATCATGTTCTGTTAACACTTTAAGAATGTTAGACCTAATTAATTTAGAATTTGATTCACCATTTTTTAATCGAATCGATCCATCTGGTATAGTTTTAATAACTATGTTCCAAGGCATGCCAGTGCCACTACATAGTTTTTTCCCTTTCTAAATACTAAGGAATATTAGGTTTTTATTTTCAATTTTAGTTTTAATTTGTTATTGCTTTTCTAAGTCATGTTCTTTGAAAATTCTAATGTTTTCAATTTTATCCTTAACATTTTTGATTTGTGTCAAAATTACCTAGACGTTAACTTGACGTAAACTGTTAGGGATAAAATTAAAAATTTTTAATGATAGTTTTGACACAAATCGAAAATATTAGAGACAAAATTGAATGAATCGAAAATACTAGATACAAAATTGAATAAAATTTACGTTTGGAGTATTTTTTAAAAAGATTGTAAACATTAGAGACAAAAAATATATTTTATTCTTAAAAAAATATTTGAAATAATTAAAAAGTCAACTCCAATTTTTTTAAATATTTATTAAAAATTAATGGTTCAAAATAAAACTTAATAAATACATAATTAAAATATTTTTTTGGACATAATTAAGATATGACTCTTTTTAACATTACTATTTAGATATTTCTAATTTATTTGTTATAAAAAAATTATTATTTAATTACTAATTATTGTTAACTCTATTTAATTTCAGGTACATGATAACAGTGACCCACGCTTATCTCCTAACCCTCCTTCTACTAGGGTAAAAAAGAAATTAACTACTTTGTTACCTTTACTAGGTCTTTTATTTTGTTTTTTGTTTGGGGTTTTAGTTTACATAATCGGAAAGTTTAATGATAATTCTAATAAGGGTAATTCTATAAAAAATTATTATTTAATCACTAATTATTGTTTACTCTGTTTAATTTCAGGGAGATGGTAACAGTGGCCCACCCTTATCTCCTGAAAAGAAATGTACTGGGTTACCTTTGGCATGGCTTTTTATTTGTTTTTCGGTTGGGGGTTTAGTTTGCATGTTCGGGAAGTTTAAGGATAAATCTAATAAGGGTAAGTCTATAAAGAAGTTTGTGGGATTTGTGGATGCCGTCTATTTCATAGTAGTTACTCTAAGCACAATAGGTTACGGGGATATTACCCCTATTTCTGAAGCTGGTAAAGTCTTTACTATGCTTTTAGCTCTTTTGTGTCCTGTGGTTTCTGCTATTCTTGAAAGCTACCTGAAATACATTCTTAGGGAATTAGAAATGTGCTTAGTTGAAAAATGGGAAGGAGGCATGTTAGATTGTTTGGTAGTTAACCATAAAATAGGTTATTGGGTAAAATTTTTCTTAGCGCTTCTTGCTGGCCCGTTTGTCTTTAGCATCGGAGCATTCATAGTCCATCATTTAGAGAAAATGAGTTGGTTAGATAGTTTTTACTTTTCTGTGATTTCCATAACAACAGTAGGTTATGGGGATTACTCTTTTAGAACAACAGTAGGAAAGTGTGTTGTATGTATTTGGTTTTTATTTAGCTCTGTTATTTATAGTTTTGCAATTTCATTTTTGATTCCTTGTATTCTTAGGCCAATTACTCCTCAAAACGAATGAATTGTATTTTGTGAACTATAAAATGACAATGAATGAACAGTTTTCTTTTCTATTTGGTTGCTTAATTATATATTGTCTCTGGCTATTTAAGAGTGTTTGCAAAACTGTTAAAAAATATAATTTCAGACTGACACCATATTAGAGATCTTGATTACCAAGATCACAATATATAACAAAAAGAACATGAATTTTGTTATATCCAAATTGTACAAGTAAATTACTATTAATGTAACTATATCGATTTATACACACGAGGACACAGAATTAACTAAGTGACCACTGCCATTCCTCCAAACACTAACAGAATTAACTAAGTCACAGTAACTAACTAATCACTCATAGAAACTAACTCACTCACTCACTCTCCCAATAACAAAATTCCTTTTTCTAAACTATTATAATTTGAAAAATAATTTAAATTAATTCAATTTAATTTGTAATCTCTATTTTAATTTTATTGGGTTAATCATCTTTAACAAAATAAAATTTAAAATTTTGAATATTAAAAATAAGAAAACTAAATAATTCAGTTACTAGAATAATCAAATTTATTTACAGCAATATAAAAAAAACGTTTTATAAAATGCGAAATATATATTTGTATATAAAATGGTTAATTAGAGACTAATTTTTAGTATATTTATAACATGATTGAATAATTATATATTAATCATTGTCGTTTATTATATACATATTAAAACACTAGTTCACTACTAAAAAATAGTAGATTGCAAGCAGATTTTTCGGATAAAATTTTACTGTCGAAAATATTTTTTAGAAATAAGAAAAATTATTAAACATATATTATCTGAGTTTTTATCATATAGTATTTTTTTATCAATGCAACCAAGTATCTTTCAACTTATTTCTTTATTCAATCTTTTATTATAATAATTAAAAAATTAAAACAGACACATCTAATTAAATAAAATTTAAACTAGATATGATTAACAATATGCTCACCTAAAAAATAATAAAGTGACTTAATTAAAAAATAATTAAATAATATTATTAAATTAAAAAGCTGAACAAAAGTTGAATTTTAAATGTAAGTAGTATGTTTCTAAAACTAATAAAATTTAAGTAACAATCATTGGAAGATAGAAAGAGAGGGAAAGAGAGAATGGACCTGACTTAAGCAGAGAGAGAGAGATCAATCCACTACCCCAAACCACAAGCCTGGCACAAAGATCTATGATCAGAACACTGCTTTATAGTAAGAAGAGCAGATCCAGCAATTGAGGTTTCTCCTACTACCAAACACAAAACCACAATTCTCTTTTTAAATTACTTAAATAAATAGCAATAGGTAAGGAAAGAAAGAAAAATCTTGAAACATTTGGAACCTTCAATCTCACGGAAAGTTAAGTCGATTAACAATCATGAAAGCTCCAAGCTACTACATGAAAACCCAGAAGGCTGGCATCATACCAAACTAAAAAAGAAAATAAAAATAAGCTAAACAAAAGTACCCAAAGACCAAAATAGAATCTTTTTTTAATCACCTACTGAATATTGTCCATGGGTTTTCCTTTTCCTGTTTCGGTTTTGATTACGAATCATTTGCCTCCGCTCGACCTGATTCATCAAAGAACACCCAATCAACAATCTTCGTAGTTCATCTCTCCATGGCCCCAACAAAGCAGATTCAAATATCCTAAGGGAGATTATGAACAAGAATCAGAATTGGGGGGGGGGGGGAGTTAGACACTTGATGGTAGGAATCAACAAAAGGCATAAGTAGAAAAATCTATCATGAATTCCACATTCAATTTGTTAAAAACTTTTAGAGACACTGTCAATTACCTTTCAAGTTAACAAATGGATCGGAAGATCAAAGTAGGCTGAGACAAACGTGATGGGCACTAAATTGAAAAACAATTAATACTTGATTAACTGAAGCTCGCTAACATGGTTCGGCTTTTTAAAAGCCCATGGAGGTTGACCATAGCACCCCATCTTATTCCAGCACACCTTACAAAGGGAGATATAAGGATTGGCAAATGGCAACTGAGATTTTTGTTGTTTGTTGATGTGGTAGGTGGAGATTTTGGTAGGGATTTTAGTACACCCCTAAAAACGGTAGGTAGATGTATTGATTAGGTTCTTAACCATAATTAATAACCCAAATTCCTCATGGGCGACAAATATTACACGTTAAATATATGAATCCTAACTCTGTTACTGAAATTGCTATGGATCTATGATGTTACAAAAAATTATAAATCCTAAAAAAGATAATAATAAATATAATGCACAAAAATTAAATATAAAAAAATTGAATATAAAAAAGATACTACGAAATATAAAAAATTGATTTTTTAAATATAAAAATATAAGATAAATTTGATTTTTATTATCAATATCTTTACTAGCATTTTGAATATTTTTAAACAAGGATAATAATTTATCCATAAAAAAAAACCAATTGCAACAAATCAATACACAATTACACATTCCTCAACAACTTTTTTTATTATTTTACACCCACCTACGAGCATATTCCCTATTCTTTAGCTTCAGTAACCCTCAATTTTCTTTGTTGGCTTACATTCCTTTATGCAAATTACTACCCATTGCACCACGTCTTGGCATAACTGGTACTTCCTAAAACCCAAGCAAGCATAACAACCCTATTTAACATGTTTTTTGGTGAGTCTCGGGTTAGTTTATATTATTTTTACTTGTTATAGTATTTAATTTTAGTTTAGGTTAGTTTATATTTTTTACTTGTTATATATATTTAATTTTTTTTATTTAAAAAACTGCACATCCAAACTGTTTGTAATCGGATTTCCAAAAAAAGTTCATTCAATCCAAATCCCTAATACACATTCCTCAACAACTTTTTTTTATCAATTTACACCAACCTACACGCATATTCCCTATTCTTTAGCTTCAGTAACCCTCAATTTTCTTTGTTGGCTTACATTCCTTTATCCAAATTACTACCCATTGCACCACGTCTTGGCATAACTGGTACTTCCTTGAAAATCCAAGCAAGCATTACAACCCTATTTAACCTGTTTTTTGGTGAGCCTCGGGTTAGTTTATATTATTTTTACTTGTTATAGTATTTAATTTTAGTTTAGGTTAGTTTATATTTTTTATTTAATTTAATTTAATATATTTTAAATTTAATTAAAAGATTGAATTTTATATTAGACTTGATATATATATATATATATATAGGTCGAGATGGAACATATTTAAGCAACTATGCAGCAATACAAGAAATCTCTCCCTAAATGCATAACTACCTTGTAACAATCCATATCACTCTACCTTTTTTTATTATTGCATACAGTACCTATTATAACTTTATCACTTTTATAGTAGATTTAAGTTATTATTATTAAGTTGTAATATATATATGAACATAAAATGAGCAGACTTGTTTTTTTTTTTTTAACTTTTATTTAGTCTTGTATTAACTCATGTTAGTTTTATATTTCTTTTAAGAAAAAAATAAAAATTTAAAAGGTTTATATAATAATTTAAAAATAAAATCAAAATCAAGTAATTTGAAATTTGAATCGAAGTGATACTTTCTTCAAAATCGAAACAGCCTAACAACCCTATTTAACATACTTTTTCGGTGAACCTCAAGTTGTTTATATTTTCAGTTGTTATAATATTTAATTTTAGTTTAGGTTATTAGTTTATATTTTTACTTGTTATGATATTTAATTTAATTTAATTTAATTTAATTTAATTTAGTTAAAGGATTAAATTTTATATTTATAGGTTTATGATTAAATTTTTTCTCGACCTAATGTAAAATTTATAAATACTACTTATCAAACTATTGTAACATTTGTGACAAAGTATAAAATGCACGAATAAAATTAAATCACAAGTATGAGAAGATATTATACTATTTGAAGTAAAGTGATTTCTTTCTATATAATTTTATCTTATTTTTATTTTGATTTATTTCATTCTTTTTATTTTGGTATTTGGCATTTGTATATATATCCTTGATCTAAGATTAGTCCGATCTTATTCTAATTTGATCAATAAAAACAGAAAATAATGTAGCCGATGCTATTGTTTGTGGTTTTTTAAAAGTTTATTTAAAAGTTTCTTTACAAATTATATTCGTAATTCGTAACTGATTTTCTCATTCAGCTAGCATGGTTGTTATAAAAATCAGTAAACTCCCCTTGAAAGCTTCAATTTCACTTGCTTCAATCACCGGGTGCCGCCTTCTCCCAACAATCATTGCTGCCATGTGAGAGTGATGGAGAAAATGATCAAATCTCTCTTCCAATGCTTTTTTGCATGCTGGGTGAGGTAAGCTATATTTTGTTTTTCCATGAAGTAACACAAAATAATATCGTAAATTTCTTCTTTCTCTTTTTCTGAATTATTTTGTACTTGATTGCAGGAAATCCCAAATACGAAATTCTTATTTCGCCAGTCTTCCAGTCGATATAATTACCGACATCTTTGTTAGACTTCCTATGAAATCTGTTCTCATTTGTAGATGTGTTTGTAAGTATTGGAATACATTGATTTCTGATCCAAATTTTGCCAAGTTACTCTTTACTTATACAACTCCTGCTACCATGATCCGACACTGTCATTCAAGAATCTTTCATCTTGTTGAATATGATCGAATTAAATGGAGAAACAATCCATTCTGTCTCAGTTTGTTTGAGGTCCTGGAACCCAATAATAGTAGCAGCATAAAACTTCATCCTGAATTTGAGATTCCTCTCCCTATTCCTAAATCATTTCAGGGTAAAAGAGTTTATGTTAACGTGCATTCTTGTAATGGTCTTTTTCACATGAGGTGGTCAATAGACAGAGACATTTCATTTGTTTGCAACCCAATAACAGGTGAGTTCATAAGACTTCCAAGACACCCTCCAATCTTGACACCCTGCGAGCAAATATCTTGGCGTTTTGGTTTTCACCCAAAAACAAACCAATACAAGGTAATGAGAATCCATATCTTTAATAAACATGATCATCGAATAGTTGTTCAAATGCACACAGTTGGAACGTCGACATGGATAAATATTGAGGTAGATTATCCCAAGCATTTGAGATATGTGTCCGAACTTCCTTATTATTTTAATGGGGCACTTCATTGGATTGGTAGAGATGGTGATAGAAATGCCTCAATATGGACTTTCAATTTTGACACCGAGCAGTTTCAATTCTTCTCTAACACGCCCAGGGGTCAAGGTAGAGAAACCATGGCAGATTTCAGGGGTTCTTTTTGCTTCATGTATTTTAATGAGTTGCTTGTATCAATGTGGAAGATGGAAAGATATAGAGTTGGAGAATCTTGGACTCCCATTTTCGAGTATTCCGTAACCACATCTCAATTACCGAGTTGCATTGCCTACCATGATCGTGAAAATCAAGACTTTTGTATTTTTGGGACTCCTTGGCATGATATCAACGTTCATGGCGAGTTTCAAATGATTCGCCATGTTCCTACTCTTATCCCGCTTAAAAATATTATTATCGGAGATAATGTGGAGGTGCATAATATTTACTCATTGGATAATTTTAATTGAGTTTTATTGTTTATTACTTGCAAAACAAAAATCTTTTATTTTGATTTTTTTATTAATAATAAATTTGTGCTTAATTATTTTAGATTTACATTATAATGCTCACATCTTATTTAGTTCCTTAATTATATATTGTTTCAAACTATTCAAGAGTGTTTGCAACACCGTTAAAAAATATAATTTCAGACTGACACCATATTAGAGATCTTAATTACCAAGATCAGAATATACAGCAAAAAAAAACATAAATTTTGTTATATCCAAATTGTACAAGTAAATTACTATTGGTATAACTATATCGATTTATAATTTTATACACACGAGGACACAGAATTAACTAAGTGACCACGAGGAAAAATTATTAAACATATATTACCTGAGTTTTTATCATATAGTATATTTTTATCGATGCAACTAAGTATCTTTTAACTTAACAATATGTTCACCTAAAAATTAGTAAAGTGACTTAATTAAAAAAATAATTAAATAATATTATTAAATTAAAAAGTTGAACAAAAGCTGAATTTTAAATGTAAGTAGTATTTTTCTAAAACTAATAAAATTTAACAATCATTGGAAGATAGAAAGAGAGGGAAAGAGAGAATGGACCTGACTTAAGCAGAGAGAGAGAAAGAGATCAATCCACTACCCCCGATAAAGATCTATGATCAGAACACCGCTTTATAGTAAGAAGAGCAGATCCAGCAATTGAGGTTTCTCCTACTACCAAACACAAAACCACAATTCTCTTTTTAAATTACTTAAATAAATAGCAAAAGGTGAGAAAAGAAAGAAAAATCTTGAAACATTTGGAACCTTCAATCTCACGGAAAGTTAAGTTGATTAACAATCATGAAAGTTCCAAGGCTACTACATGAAAACCCAGAAGGCTGGCATCATACCAAACTAAAAAAGAAAATAAAAATATGGATTGGCAAATGTTATCTATCTATGATGTTACAAAATCTCCAATCTCTCTCTGACCTATATGTATATATATATATATGAATCCAAACTTTATAAATGACCAGGGATGAGATAAAAAAGATACCACGAAGAGCAGATCTAGGTTTGTCATGTAGGAAATATGGAAATTGAGAAATCAGGCATTATTTAAAAGTGTAGATATGAACCAGATTTTAGGTATACTATAATCAACGCAAAGTGTTTGGAATAGGACTTTAAACAGCCAGTCAAACAGAGCAGACAACATACTCAAGCAGCAACAGCACCACTAATATCGACGCGAAAGAAGAAGAGTTACCTGGAGGACTCATTTATGAAATGGTCTAAGAGCTAATGTGCGTGCCTTCCTTTAGAATCAGACTTGCTGCTATAGCCAACCACATGAGATTAGAACAATCCTGCAAAGGGAGGCATTCTGGCAGCAAAGGAGGCAACGAATCAACCAACACAGCGTGAGACTGAGAACAGGCTGGAAACTCTCCAAGCATCGCAGAAAATGGTAACTCAATGCAAGATGCAAGTTTGGACAGTTTTCATATAGAAGCACGCGAAACCCGTCAGATCGTCGACGCAACCAACCGCTCCGAGCTCCGACTAGCAGCGATGATGGCAAAGGGCGAGCATGTGGTTCTGCGGTGGAGAATGACCGAACAAGCAGATCGTTTTGAAGGTGAGGATAGTGGCGGGCCAGAATCGGCCTCTTCAGCGCGGCTACGACAGGGATCCGTGCTCCACGACCGGTTTCGATCCAGCCACGAAACAGGTTGGGGGAGAGGAGGAGCGACTTCGCGGAATGATGAAGATGAATGGTAGGTCAGATTCAAAGCAAGAAGAACCAGCGCAAGTGGGTTAAGACAATAGTATGTGTCAAGACTATCACGTGGCATTAGTCTCTTTTGACTTTTAGACCTTTTGCAGAAAGGAGGTACAGTAACATAGAGGGTGGCAGTTGATGTGCAGAATGTAGGCAAAGTATTCAATGGAGCTTTAAAGAAGAGCTCCATTAGATGGAATTGTCAAAATAATTCAAAATTGACCCATCTCTATTTTTTATATTCACAAATTGACCTCCGTTTGTTTTTTTTTTTTTTTTCCTGGTCATGGATATGAGCTCGGAAAACCAACCTACCCCAACCACAACCAGACTAAGATTCATAGGGGTACAAGATCGATGAAAAATTGAAAACTCAAGTGTCATTGCTCATATCACCTAACAAGATTCAAAATTAAAGGTTGAGCAGATTCTTCATCTTTAGTCTCCTAGCTACCTTGGCAAGTGGCTGAGGTAGTCACAGATACCAGGAGGCAGAAGAGTTGCAGGTCCTCGTAGTGGCTGAGCTGCATTGGCTTTCGATTATCGAAGATGGAGACATCAATTTGTGCACAACTGAGGTAGGATGCAGTGCTGTTCCTACCAGTAGTAGAAGTCTCGGGTTTTCGAGCAATTACAGAGGACAGTGAGGCACCTGGGGCGGCGCTGGCACTTGAGATCCTTTTTTGACCTTCGATGGCAACCATGGAAGAGCTAAGTGCCTAAGGCTAGATTAGACATTTCTGGTTCAAGTTCTTGTGTTTGGGTCAGTTTGGATTGCATCTCGACCCGTTCGACTCTGTCCAAAACAAATAAATAAATGAATAAAGGCTCAGCTTCCACCTTCATAGAGAAAGCTTGGAAGATGAACGAATGCTGGATTTAGCACCTAAGTTTCCCTAATCACTCCCCACAAATCAAATCTGCAGCAACTAATTCCACTCCACAGGCCACAAGAAATTCAGATCTTGGTATGAACAATAGTGAGAAAAACATCATGATAGATCTAGAGAAGGAAAAAGAAAAAAAGTTATTGACAAAAAATTGAAAATTTTAAATGTCTTGGGACTAGATTTGCTTAAGGGTAACAAAAATAGACACAAAATTTCTCAACTTAACAGAGTAAGATTCATAAGAAAATAGTGAAGAAAAGAAGAAAAATAAACATGTCATTTGCCTTCCATCGGACAACTGCTTTTCATCCGGGGGTGCGGTCAGCAGCAAAATCATGGCGGAGGAGCTCCAGCTAGAAATCCCTTCAGTAAATTAATTGAACTTTTCTGACTCCATTCCTTCCACATTTCTAAACTTTATCAATCGCCACAACTTGACAACCTCATGACATTGATGTTTCCGTTTAGTTCATACAACCGGAACTCAAGTTCTGTTTTAAGTTGAGTAAACTCAAAGGTTCAATTCCTCGTAAGTTGGAAAAGCTGAAACAACTCACAAGTGTGCTTCTTTGGAAAAATGCACTATCTTGACCAATATCAGCTGAGATGGGTGTTTCTGAATTTGTTGTAGTGTTGAAGTCTATTATGTATGAGGTTGTTAATAAACTTAATATTTTATTTCCAATAAATAAATATAAGATAGTGAAATGGGGCAAATTCATAAATATTTTTGAGAGTTCCATCGAATGGAATTCTCATATAGAGTTCCATCAAATACTTTGCCCAGAATGTACTGCACAAATACAATAGAGTTGGTTAAAAGTGGGATTATAAGTCTTAACGATTTTTGTGTTTTTTTTTTTTTTTATTGGTTCACCGTAAGTGCTCCCTTCTTTTGTGGATTCAGACCTAATGGTAGAAAATGCTTGATTTTGGGCATGGATTGAAATTTTTTGTTTTGTGGATTTGTAAAAATTGTTATCTTTTATTTCTGGACTTGTGTTTGTCATAATCTATCATTAATATGTTGTAACGAATTGAGTTTTAACTTTGAATATTAATTTGTTGTGTTGTGTCATTTATAAGTACTCTTATAAAATACATACTTCCACAATAAAGTGGATATATTTTTCTTTTTGTAATATACTTGTGCAAAAATATTTTTTAGAAGAACGAAAAATTATTAAACATATATTACTTGAGTTTTTATCATATAGTATATTTTTATCATTGCAACCAAGTATTTTTTAACTCATTTCTTTAATTAGTCTTTTATTATAATAATTAAAAAAATTAAAACAGACACATCTAATTAAATAAAATTTAAAGCAAATATGATTAACAATATGTTTACTAAAAAATAATAAAGTGACTTAATTAAAAAATAATTAAATAATATTATTAAATTAAAAAGCTGAACAAATGCTGAATTTTAAATGTAAGTAGTATTTTTCTAAAACTAATTGTAGTTTCTTAAGAACAGGAAACATAATTAATTAAAAATTAAAATAATAAAATATTAAATTGAAAGGCTGAATGAAGGATGAGTAGTGGTATCCGTAAACACAAGCAGGGGCTCTTCTTTCTTAAAAGAAAAAGAAAGTAAAACCTCTCAAAAAAGTTTGCGAGTAACGTAACGTTTATTAATAGAAAAAGGTAGTAATCGTTTATTAGTGCATCTTGGTTCGCTTCTCATAATACATTTAGAATCTGTAAAACAAGGACCTTATATGAAGGGTATCCCACCAAAGTTGTCTTGTCTTGTCTCCAGTGATTTGATGATCGAAGCAAGGGGATCTTGCCCTCAATAAAAAAATAACTCTTTTTGTCATCTCTTTATTCAACGGTCTTCAACAAATTCGAATTTAACTAAGATATGTTTATAGAATGTGATTGATTGGAAATTGGTAATTGTCATTACTCATTACACAACATTATCGAACAAAGTACATTTGCTTAATGATTGTTTGAATGTGTTTATCGGTAATGAGTACGCATACAAAAATTCGTTTAAGCGCTCAATGAATTTTGCATTCAAAGAAAACAAGTTTGTAGATTTGGTACTGAGTTTTGTAAGCCAAGTTCGAGTTCGATGGCCTTAATTTTCACACATTGATGTCATGTGAGCTCATAATAAATAGCAAATACAAACTTCACGTTTTTACAAATAAAACCTTTAATATGCCTACACTCTCCTATTTTATCAGTCTTCTTGTGTTACATTTTCTTACTACAGTAATACTTAATTTAATAAAAAAATATTTTTAATAATTTTACCCAATAAGCTGTAGTTAAATTAAAAATATTCCATCAATACTAAAAATTAGGTACTAAATTAATTACTATCTATTTATCTATATCTATTACATATTGTTTCATATATTCTTTTAATAAAAAAATTAGTTAACATAATAATCAAATACTTTACAATAGAATAATAAAAATTATCATTATAGAATAACCAAACTTTTTTATTGTTGTATAATTAATTTTATTATATAAATATTAAATATGAATTTGTATACGATAATTAATTTTGAGGTTATGAGTCAGATTTAGGATTTCTATTAATTGTATAGTTGTAGTTAAATTATCTTGTTAGTAATAATTTTGAGGCTGTGAGTAAGATCTAGGATTTCTATTAATTGATATTGGTTCATTATCAGGCACACAAATGTTTAATAATAATAATAATAATAATAATAATAATAATAATAATAATAATAATAATAATAATAATAATAATGTGAGGTTAGTCAAAATGATAAGTATATCTGGTTCCAATTAAAGAATTAGTATATCATATCACTATATTATTATTTTTGTTCAGTAATAATTTACACTCATATTTATAAATATTTTACACGTAAAAACATATAATTTATATTTATATTTATCAAAATTTTATATACATAAATCAATATATTTTGTACTTATATTTTTTAAAATTTATATATATAAATTAATAAAATTTATTTATTAAAAATAATTTAATATTTAGATTGACCAAAATTACTAAAAATTACTAACCGAAAGAACCCTTAAATCTTACAAATAACATTCTTTCATAAATTGTATATAATTAAAAATATTTAAAAATAAATGAAAAATCATAAATGAAAACATGATGTTCCAATTAGGCAATTAGAGAGTAGATTTAATGGGAGAAAATGTTTGTGGTGTAATGGTGTTGAATGTTGAGTGGCAAAGAGGGGTAATTATGAGACAAAAAGGAGGAGTAAAGAGAGAGAAGACTGTAGATAAAGCAAAATTTGAAACGAGTGGCCGTTGAAGTACAAAAAGAGAGAGAGCGAGCCTTCAAAAGAAGATGAATGCAACAAACACAAAACCCCACATTCACACTCACACAAACACAAACACAAACACAAACAAACGAAACAAGTAACAAGCCTCATCCTCAAATTTAAAACCTCTCTTGTCTCCATCTTCATTCCTGCACATTATACACACACATACAGAGACAAGATAAGAGAATGACAGGGGCAGTGATGGTGAGCAAGGGCGCTGGATGCGGTGGTGGTAGGAGAGCGTCGGAGCAAGACGACGACGAACAGAACCAGCTGTCTCCGGTGGCGGTTCTTTTGGCGGCGCTTAGGAAATCAATGGTGGCTTGCAGTGTAGACAGTCCCAAAGATGTGATATCGAATACCGTTCATCAAATGGAGATTGGATGGCCCACAAATGTTAAGCACGTTAGTCATGTCACTTTCGATCGCTTCAATGGCTTCCTTGGTCTTCCCGTTGAGTTAGAGGTTCATGTTCCCGCTCCTGTTCCCAGTGCTAGGTACTTCGTTTAACATTTTTCGTACAATCCATGCTTCCATTGAAACTAGTCAAGTTTAATGGGGTTGACTTCAGATATGTGATAGAAGAACGTTAGATGGGAGAAAAGTAAAGGAAAGAAAGAAGATTCTCAGATTCATAACTAAAAGTTAGATGGAATGTTTTATGAAAGCTAAAAAAAAATTAGGGTTTACCTTTATTTGCTTGAAAAGCATCCCTAACGGTAACGGAAACATAGGATTGAAAAGTTCTCATGCTTATTTTCACCCCCTTTTAGAATATTTAATTCATGGATACTTTTTTACATTTTGTAATTCTGTTATTCTAATGTGATTTTTCCATCACCAATACTTGCAGTGTTAGTGTTTTTGGTGTCTCAGCTGAATCAATGCAATGTTCTTATGATTCAAAAGGAAACAGTGTCCCCACTATTCTCTTGCTAATGCAGGAGCGACTATACTCACAGGAAGGCCTAAAGGTACATAATTCATGATACTGTAACACTAATTCCTTGTGAGAATCAATATTAGAATATGAGACTAACTAATTGTTGTCCCTTTGTTTTGTTTCTTCGTTGAATTCTCAGGCTGAAGGTATATTTAGGATAAACCCGGAAAACGGTGAAGAGGAGCTATTAAGGGACCAGCTGAACAGAGGCATTGTGCCGGAAGACATTGATGTTCATTGCTTGGCAGGGCTAATTAAAGCTTGGTTCCGAGAACTTCCTTCGGGAGTGCTCGATGGACTTTCCCCTGAGCAAGTTCTTCAGTGCAATACAGAAGAAGATGCTGTTGAGCTTTTGAAGCAGCTAAAGCCAACTGAGTCAGCCTTGCTCAACTGGGCCATTGATCTCATGGCTGATGTTGTTGTAGAAGAGGAGTATAACAAAATGGATGCTAGAAATATTGCTATGGTTTTTGCTCCAAACATGACTCAGGTATGAAGCCTTATTAATTGTTGGCATTTTCTTGTCGTACTTACTTGATATGGTATCCTTATGTTTTGAGGAAATGATATGTAAAATTTTGTAGCAACGGATTAATTGGTCATGTTTACCTTCTTTCAGACAAGAATTTGCAATTTGCAATATTTACTACAGTTAAAATAGTTGTCATTTCTGTATAGCATGCTGTTACAACTTGGTTCTATAGCTTTATTACAATAATGCACAGTACTATACCGTATGGCTTTAATTTGTGTTGTTATTTTGTCTCTTGGAACAGATGTCTGATCCATTAACTGCTCTGATGCATGCGGTCCAAGTGATGAATTTACTAAAGACCCTGATATTGAAGACACTTAGAGAACGCGAAGAAACAGCAACAGATGGTTATTCTCCCATGTCATTTCGCTCATCAGATTGCCAATCTGAGGATGAATATGACAGTCAGCAACTAACAGATACCAGTGGGGAATTGCGGGGAACAAAGCTAGATTATGACGATCATGATGATGATGCTAACTGCAGCCATAGCAGTGAAGGGGAAGAAAGGGAGGTCCAGTCTCTAAGCGAGATAGAGCAATGCTTCTTGAAGTGTTTGGATGAAAACACAGAAGAAGGATGCTCAGAACAAGAACCTCCTCCTGTGAAGGGTCTCTGCAAGAAGAATTCTCTAGCCCCAAAAGTTGCTCTGGCTATAACAAGCAATCTGCTGTATCATTAACTGATATCAAACCTGGGAATCCGTGCTCAAGTCCCTCTTATGGAGACGATTCGAGTTCACCACTGACTGCGGAGGGGTCGAATGTCAACACAAGTAGCCCATCAACAGGAAGTACAGACACCAGTCATGTGGAGATAATAGATAAATTTGCAATATCTGAATCGTTGGGGCCACTGTTTTCATCTAGTTAAGAACCTTAGTGTCCTTTTTTAGCAGTGTGTTACTAGTAACTTGTATCAGATTGTCTGAACAAGCAGGGTTTGCTTGTGTAAAATAGTTGATAGATGGAACATGATTTGTTTGTTTGTTGTGGATTTTGCGAGGAGGTTATGTTCAGCTTAGGGCTGAATTTGATCTCTTAGTTCTTCTGTATGTTATAGTACTGAACAATTTCTAGAGAAGGGGGAAAAGAGGGGGGAGGGGGTTGTTATGCATTAGAATTCTTAGGGAACTACCAAGTTTGATTTAACCTGAAAAATGTTGCTGTGTATGATGTGTACTATGTTCAAATTCAATATATTCCAGATTATATCTTTAGTTTAATAACTCCAAATCTCCATGTCCTTGCAAGATCTTGAATTTACCCTTTAACAATACTAACAATTTAATATAACTGTAGTATTACCATATTGGCAATTATTATTATTATTATTATTATTAATATTATTATTATTATTATTATTATTATTATTATTATTAAATTACTGAATTCTACGTCTTATTATCAGAAAACAGAAATTCAACTAATTTTAATTCAATCTGATTGAAATCCAATAATAAAGGTTGGAATTTTCTGATAAATATCTTTTCCTTTGACAAATTCACAATTAAGTGTATGGTACTATGTGAGTTGAAAAGTGATTAATTTTAAATATATAAACATCACATCTTATATTCAAAGTTTCAACTATACAAGTAGTATACATGTCCAGAAACTCACCAAGAACTGAGGATTTTTAATGAGTGGGACCAAATGAAACCTATACTTTCCAGCTATTATGGCTGCTGGGTCATATGTCTTCCCAGGCTAACTTTCCCAACACCCAACTTTCCTAAATCTCATAGCCATGGAAAAACGTGATCATCTGAATTTCAACACATCTCAAACAGATGTTATTATTACAACTATAGTTACATACATAGCTTGAGGAATAACCATGTCACATCTTCCCTTCAAAATCAACAAACATGTCAAACATACTTGACATAATTGAATTCAAGAAAGGAAGTGCTAACTATATGAAATCATTCAATCAAATAGTGTTATAAAGAAAAGAAGAGACAATGATGATGCAGTCTACTACACTCAATTATAGGACTAAGTGCAGAACTTATTGAATCTTTGAATAAGTGAAAATCATAAACTTTTTTGTGTAGTGTGTACAATTCTGTTCAAGTATGCATACAATTAAAGTGGACCCCCCAAACCCAATATTTTCAAGAATAAAGTTAAAAAAAAAAGAATAAATGTTTCTGGTGAAGCAAATCCTCAATTGGGATACTGAGAAACCAGAAAAGAAGCAGTGATCTTTAGAAAAAGAAATGCTCACTCACAAACACAAATTGATCAAGAAGCTAAACAAGCTTCCCAGAACTGCCTGCTCTTCTCCACCTCATCTACTGGCTCAAGACATGAATCATCAGAGACACATGACTTATAATGTTCTTGCATCATCCCAAAATCTTCATCACAACATGAATTTCCACAAAAGTCACCTTTTTTCTTCACCCCATCTTGATCATCATCAGCAGAAGAAGCAGCATTCAAACACCCTTTTAGCTTCTCAGAAGGGTTCTCAAATTCATCATCATAGCTGCAAGATTGAGCATCATCAACATCTGCAATATTGTGAATTCCATATTCATAAGCATGTTGTTGTTCAACCATGTTGGGATTGATGAAATCAGCCTCAGAGTCACCACTGGCCTCAAGAAACATGTAGCCATCAGAAACATTATTAATATTATTATGACAAGTGCCCTTCAAATCCATTGCGAAGGTTTGAGTCAGATACCTTGGAATCTGCTAAAGCAAACTTGGGCTGTGCCTTTCTTTCATTCATTCATTCGTTCATTCAAAGCCTTTTTGGCCATTCTTAAGGTTCAGATTATGGGACTAGTAATCAGTGGTCACTATTAAAATGGAGAAGAAAAGAAGGGAATGGCCTCAAAGTTGGTCAGTGTCTTCTAGAGGGGTGTGTGTATATGTAGCAACCAACATATTATACAAATGTGTTCATATATACTCTTCTAGAAGAAACCGTACACCATGACATAACTTTAATAACTTTATCATTTTTTTAATAATTAATATTTTAATATTCAATGTCTTTGATATATTAATTCAACACTAATAATTCAAAATTAGGTTGTACTTTTTTTAATTCATATAAAAATACATATAATTACCCATCAAATTAGGCCTCACATTACATCATACTTGTGTTTTCACAAAATACAAGATTAGTTAGATTACTTAAATTATGACAGATATATTTCTTTTGGTAATTTTTTTAGTAGATTACATAAAATTTAATATCAGAATTTTATCTATATTATCCAAATCTTTTTTAACACCAAATTACTGCTGATGACTTGACAGCCATATCTTTGTCATTTGGATGGAAATGATCATAAAATAAAAGTCTTTTTATTTTTATTTTTTTTTCCTTCTTTCTTTTTCGTCGGTACAAACACGGTACAATACAATATATATCTTAATCTGCTATGATTGAATTTAAATCTATTTGCTTCCATGTGTCAAAGTTGATGGTTCTCAAATATCAAGTCAAGTTAGATGGAGCATGACTCTTACCAAACCACTTACGTTTTTTTTTCTTTCATATTTTATATTTTGTTTTATTTTTTATTTTATTTTTTACTTTTCAACGTAGGAGCTGCCGAAGAAGCACGAGAGTTTTGAAGGTAGCCCGTCTTTCAAGTGAACTAATTAAATCTTAAATAATCTGTCTAAGACTTATTCAATAGTGCTTTTATGTGCTATATTTATTATTTATATTTTTTTATGATGATTATATATTTATTTATATGTCTTTATAATTAAGAGCCTTTTTAAAAAAATTATATTATTTTCCTAAAAATGAATATCGATATTCTTTTTTAAAGTACAACTCATAATTGCAATGAATAAACTTTGGTTAGCCATTTAATATATAATAATTTGAGAATAAAGACATAATGAGGCTCGTGATTAGCTAATAAAAGAATCACTCATATCAGAAAGGACCATATATAGATAGTTATTAGGCTTAGATAGAAATTTTAAAACATTTTCCAATACTAATTTTTTTATTAAGTGAATTTCTAAGTTGGAACTTTGGCTAATATTAGTGTCATGATATAGGGAATTCCGTGTAGGACAATAGGCATGTAAAATGCATATATTATGGGTTGCTATAGCCTGCAAGAAAACATATAAGGGCAGCCACTTTAAAAGAAGAAGAAACTGCTCAAATTTGGCCTATACTATGGAAGAGAATGTTTCAAAGAGTTGAAAAAAAGGGGGGAAAAATTGGGACTAATAAAACTATCACGAGAAAGACAATGGCAGCGGCTACCATTTACCCAAGTAATCCACATACAACTACAAGCATAAGAGACGCGACCATGTGATTCACGGTAAATAGTTAGACTTGAAAAATTAATGGCAAGTGTGAAGTGGCTCTTGAAAGGATCAAACTTGCGCGGATATGTTTTACCAAAAGGCATTAGCAGGATATTTATGAAATATAATTACTTTGATTTAATTAAGTGTATATCATAATATCTCTGCCAATATTTTTTTTTCTTTTGATTTATAACAACAGATAAAATTTGTGTCAACGAGTATATTCACTTAAAGATTGTGGATTCACTCTTAAATTTTGAAAAAAAAAAAAACAGATAAAATTTGTTAATTTTATTTTGATTCTTTATCCACCTCCCACGCCTAGAAGTTGGTCCTTTTGTTTGCCTTAACAAGGAAGGAAAAATAATCATATTCCGCTGTGCTCAGAAAATAATAATAATAATAATAATAATAATAATAATAATAATAATAATAATAATAATAATAATAATAATAATAATAATAATAATAACCGTAGATCATTAAGTTTGAAACATGGGATGTACCCATTAAATACAATGATCAAAGAAATGAAATAATCAAACAAAATGGGACCACTTTTGGTGGGTGGCCACTCTATTCTCAGAAAGAAAATAGAAAAGAAAAAAAAAACTATATAATAAGAATAAAACCAAAAGTTTTTAATAAATTTTAGATTAAAAACTTTGTTTTGCAATGAATTTTTATTCTCGACAAGTCTTAAAAACTTTCGAAAAATAGATTGATCTCTCGATTATTTTAAAGAGAAATTAATTTATCTTATAATATTTTTTTAAGATATTATAATAAAATTTTTTAAAAATTTATTATTTCATACATATTTTAAAATTTTGATGAAAACAAGAGTAATTAATTTGTCTAACGAAAATAATATTAAAAATTTATTAAAAATAAAATATTTAATTTTAAATTTATTCGGTATCAATTTAAACATTTACTCATATAATAATAGGTGAATGCTATGGTGTCTATAATGTGGTGCCTATTTACTAAAAAAGGTTAAAAATTATTATTTTATTTAAAAGATATAAAAATAAATAATTTTTAAAAAATTAAAATTTACTACAAAAAGTAAGTTAGACAACATTTAAACAAAAACTCATAAGCATCGTAGAATTGGCCATAATAATAAGCAAGATTGACTTTTGTGGTGGGCACATGGTAGGAAACACATATCTATCTGTTATGATGCTTGTGGGCAATTGTTATTGCCATCAGCTTAACCCAAGATCCCAAAAACAAGTTGCTGACAATCATGATTAATGGTTTCCAAGGATGATTACTTATAATTATTGATTGTATTCTATAGCAGCCAAGAAATTACTAGCTTAAACATCAATTTTGGTATATATAAATTGATTTGTATGTACACTAAAAACATTATAAAATTTCTTGGTGGGTGGGATGGCCTGATAGTTTTTTCCCCGTATTTAGTAAGGCATGCATATATAATACAGAAAACAGAAAATATCCGTTCCAAAAAAAAAATTGATCTTTTATTTCTAAATAAATTTTAATTTTTAAAAAACTTTTGAGAATTATTTTTATTAAACAGATTAATTTTTTTTGTCAGTTTAAAAGATAATTAATTTATTTGATAATAATATTTTTTAGTGACTTAATTGTCTTATAATAACATTTGTTAGAAACTTATTTGTATCATAAACATATTGAAAATTTGATTAAAAACGATAAAGAGACTAATTTATTTGACAAAGAGTAATTCTCAAATATTTTACTCACAATAAAAAAATTGTTAAGAAGTAAAGTCATTACAGATTAAATTAATTGTTAAGAAGTAAAGTCATTACAGATTAAATTAATTGTTAAGAAGTAAAGTCATTACAGATTAAATTAAGTCTTTATTCTATATAATATATATTGGTCTAGTCCATGAGAATTATAAATTGGACGAAATATTTTTACATAGGATAGGAGAAATGGTCAATTTTGATTTAATCAACTAATTAATTAGCTGAATAAGTCAATAAGGTCATAGTTTCGAATTGCTGGGTGGAGAAAAGAAAAACTGAAAACCAATGCCGAAACTTTTACCAAATAGAGTCCAATTTTTCCCTCTTGTTTTTGGGTAATTAAAAGTGAATTCAAGTTTTAGGATCATCATCGCGTCATTATCAATGGCAATAAAATTTCGATTTAAGACTTAACATAAAATTATTCAAATCTATAATCACTACACTAGCGATTGACTTTGAGTACAAGAATATTCAGATGGGATATTTTTGAAATATAATTAATTTAATAACTAGGACTTCATATTTTTGGGTAAAGCATTTTGTATTCCAGCATTAGTTGATGCTTTTCGATTCACGGGGCTGTCTTTTATTATTGTTGTGGATAGAGCATACTTCTTAATGAAATGGAAAAATAAAATAAAATATGTATTATGATAGAGGGGAAAAAAGTGTCTATTCTCTTGTTAAAAAGTTTTGGTTTGTAAATGCCATAAGAGGGAAGTGATGGAGGATGCTGACAATGGAAAAGAGTATTATTAGCATTTAGAGTTTAGACGGAGTCTAATTGTCCACACATGATTTAGTCAAATAGGGATTATATAGTCTTTGTCAGTATTTCGTTTGCGTTCCTTATTGACTTTGATGGATATGTTAACTTTCAGATTGTGAATTTGTGTTTTAGGCTTCGGTCGTGACGTTTATTGGAAAAAATAAAGAGAAATCTTTGAATAAAAAAGTAAATGAAATGGACTAGTTATAGTTTCTTCACAATTCGCCCCCATGCCTGAATAAAAACTAGTCGACAAATATTGAGTTAAGTTCTAAAATAATCTTTAAAATTGGTGTCGATATGTCAAAATTATTTTTTAGATTTTAATTGCATAAGTTATAGTCACCAAAAAAAAAAATTGCATAAGTTATGTTTTTAAAATTGATAAAAGTATATTATGTTAGTCCTTTACTCATTTTTTATTAACAGTGTGATGATATAATTTGATGACGTAGACTAACAATTAGTGATACAAGTCACTTTATATTTTAAGATTTTAGTTTTAATTATATAATTTTTTATAATAATTTAATATTAATAAATTTTATAATATGTAAGTATGTTATTATAAAAAAAATTATATGATTGATTAGACACATTTTTTTTTCTAAAAATACTTATTTTTTACAATAAATCAAAAATAAAAATATACTTTTTTTTATTTTTTCGATTCTTATGAAATACATGTTTCTGGTTGTGTGTAAATGGGTTAGACCTAGACGAAAGATGTTGAAGATGATAGTGAGAATATTTGAAGTTCACATCAGTTTTAAGACGGTAGTTAGGGATACTACAAAAAAAATCTTTTATAAAAGTATTTGTATTTAAATAATATTTAAAAAATAGAATTAAAATTAATGCATTTAAAGATATTGAGAATTTTAAATTTATAAAAAAAATTAGTGAAAAACTAATTTGGTGCACGACATTTAATTTTAGGGGGTAAAATGAGTCACTTAATACAAATTTATGAACCAATTTGATACATCTATAATGAGACGAATACTATTGCGACAAGTGGCCCAAATGGACATGTGGCACAATTGTCTAAGTTAGCAGGTCACAACCCACCATCATCGTTACCACTAAACAGTCCATAGATGATGATACTGTTATACATGCACAGTCTGAAAGTGATGGTAATATTGGAAATCAACCACCGTCTCAAACTGTTATACCTGAACAATTTGAAGGTGATAAAACTGTTATACATGTACAGTCTGAAAGTAATGCTCATATTGGAATTCAATATATTATTATTGGTCTTGTATAAATATTATTAAAATTATTATTTAATATTTTCATAATGTAAAGAGTAGAAAAAATAGTTATAATTTTATTTTTTAATTAAATTGAATTAATCACTCTATTTTGATATATTAAATAACATATTTTAGATTAATATATACAATTATGTTTGGTTATATATGTGTGCATGTATTTGTGTATGTGTAGAATTTTTGTCCCACTGATTAAAAAATCCAACGAAAACAATGTCCGTTATATAATTATTGAAGAAAGATTATTGACTTTGTTCATCGAAAAAAATGATGGTTATATATACAATTATGTGTTTTTTTTTGTTAATATACAATTATATTTGATTATATATATGTGTGCATGTATGTGTGTGTATAATTGTTTTCTCAACTGATTGAAAAGTCCAACAAAACAAAAGCTCGTTAATTGAAAAAAGATGATTGGCTTTGTTCACAAAAAATGACTGATTTTTTCTACTTTATTGTAGGCGGCTGAATCACCACCATCTCCTCACCACCATCCCCACCAACCCCCACCCCCACCCTGACCCCGCACCTTCACCGCACCCCCACACCTCCTACCCCCACCGCTACCCCCACAACTCACTACACCACCACCCCCACCACTCCTACCTTCACCACCACCACTCCGCACCTTCACCGCCACCCCCACACAACCCACTGCATCTCCCACCCCCACCCTGCACTCTCGCCACCCCACCCCCACCCCCACCCCCACATACACCCCATCATCGTTACCACTAAGAAGTTCATAGATGATGACACTGTTATACATGCACAGTCTGGAAGTGATGCTAATATTATAAATCAACCACCGTCTCAAATTGTTATATCTGAATAATCTGGAGGTGATAAAACTGTTATACATGTACAATTTGAAAGTGATACTAATATTGGAATTGAATATACTATTATTGATATTGTATAAATATTATTAAAATTTTTATTTAATATTTTCATAATGTAAAGAGTAGAAAAAATAGTTATAATTTAATTTTTTAATTAAATTAAATTAATCACTATATTTTGATATATTAAATGACATCTTTTAGATTAATATATACAATTATGTTTGGTTATATATGTGTGTTCATGTATGTGTGTATGTATAGAATTTTTGTCTCTACTGATTAAGAAACCAACAAAAACAACACCCGCTATATAATTATTGAAGAAAGATAATTGACTTTGATCACTGAAAAACAAAAAAAAAAGACGATCAGTTATATATATGATTATGTTTGGTTATATATGTGTGTACATGTATGTGTATGTGTATAATTTTTGTCCCAATTGATGAAAAAGTCCAACAAAAACAAAGCCCGTTAATTGAAGAAAGATGATTAACTTTATTCATCGAAAAAAATAATTTGACTTTTTCTACTTTATTGCAGGCGACTGAATTACCACCATCCCCCACCACCATCACCACCAACCCCCACCCCACACCCTCACCGCCACCCTCACAACCTACGGCATGCCCACCCCCACCTCGACCCTGTACCCTCACTGCACCGCCACGCCCACCACTCTCACCCCGCACCCTCACCGCCACATAGGGGTGAGCATGGTTTGGATTTTTAATAATCCAAACTGGATCTACTTCAGAATCAGTTTTATGGTTCATGAAACCAAACTGGAATTGGATTGAAGAGAGAAATCAGTTCTAAATTGGTTTGAAAAAACAAAAACCAATTTTAAACCAGTTTTAGAATTTAAATCCAGTTTTATCTACAAACCGATTTTAAATCCGATTTTTTAATATCAAAATCTAAAATTCAGTTATTTTTTTTAAAATCTAGTTTTAAAACCATATTTTTTAAACAAAAATACAGTTTTAAAACCAGTTTTTGAAAATCCAATTTTAAAACCAATTTTTTCAACTAAAAATCCAATTTTAAAACTAGATTTTAAAAATCAAATTTTCATACCAGATTTTTTAACAAAAAATCCACTTTTAAAACCAGTTTTTAAAAATTCAATTTTTAAACGATAACATTTTTCAAAGTAAAATTAATACTAAAGTCATTTTAAAGTGTATAGGTTTATTACAACTAGAATTTAGTTTTTTATAAAACTAATGACAGTAGTTAATCACTTACATGTTCACAGCTATTATTTGACATCTATATGCATTTCCTTATTTCTAAAACTTTACAGAGATGAAGTAGAATCACAAATATACAGAAACAAAATTTCTGTACAAAGCCTAATACAGGGAGGGACACAAACCAAATATACCTAATTATCATAATAGGAGCTACAAATAATATTTGAAATTATTAAATATATTACACGTTACTTTTCTTCGAGATTTCATTTATTTTCGACACATATTATTAGTATGATGGTTTTTTTCCGGGGCAAGAATCTCAAAAAAAAATTATTGCATTTTTTTACTTGCAGAGAGTTTATTATTGGACATGATTTTGGATAATTATCTTCTTTCATAATTAGTAAAAAGCAGGCACTTAAACTAAGATATTTTGCTTAATTGGTGCATCAATTATTTACTACATGCAGGATATGCTATAATTTATTGGTTTGCTTACGTACTTGTCCGTAGTTTTTAATTTGCTATTTTGCTTAAATTAGGACTTTTTTTATTTTGGATTTTAATTTAGATATGGATTTGGATTGGATTTAAAATTGTTTAAATGGTTTAGATTTAAAATCCAAATATAAAAAAGATTCAATTTGGTTTGAATTTTTTTTATTTAAAATTGGTTTTTTAATGGTTTGGTTTGGATATAGTTTAAAATCCAAAATGTGAATTTTTTTGCCCACCCCTACCGCCACCCCACACAGCCCACGGCATCCCCACCCTCCACTCCCACCTCCCACCTCCCACCTCCACCCTACAGCTTTACCACCGCCACCGCCACCCCGCACCCTCACCGCCACCCCTACAACCCATGGCACCCCCACCACCTATCCCCACTCCTCCACCGCCACCCCCACCTCACCACCGCCCCCATCCCCAGTCCCCCACCCCACTGTCCCACCATTCCACCACTCCAATTTTACCACACTACCACCACCATCCATCCTCACCTACACCCCTAATCATTGTTACCAGTAAGCAGTCCATAGATGATAAAACTGTTATATATGCACAGTCTGAAAGTGATACTAATATTGAAAATTAACTACCGTCTCAAACTGTTATACCTGAACAATTTGGAGGTGATAAAACTGTTATACTTGTACAGTTTGAAGGTGATGCTAATATTGGAATTCAATATACTATTATTGGTCTTGTATAAATATTATTAAAATTATTATTTAATATTTTCATAATTTAAATAGTAGAAAAAATAGTTATAATTTTATTTTTTAATTAAATTGAATTAATCATTATATTTTGATATATTAAATGACATATTTTAGATTAATATATAAAATTATGTTTGTTATATATGTGTGCTCATGTATGTGTGTATGTATAGAATTTTTGTCTCTATCGATTATAAAATCCAACAAAAACAACACTCGTTATATAATTATTGAAGAAAGATAATTGACTTTGTTCATCGGAAAAATAAAAAAAAGTTGATCGGTTATATATATGATTATGTTTGGTTATATATGTGTGTGCATTTATGTGTATGTGTATGATGTTTGTCCCAATTGATTAAAAAGTCCAAAAAAAATAAAACCCGTTAATTGAAGAAAGATGATTAATTTTGTTCACAAAAAAAAAATAATTTGACTTATTCTACTTTATTGCAGGCGGCTGAATCACCACCATCACCACCAACCCCCACCCACACCCTCACTCCGCACCCTCACTGCCACCCCACATCCCACGGCATGCCCACCCCTACCTCCACCCTCCCACCCCTACCTCCACCCCCACCCTGCACCCTCACTGCCACCTGCACAATTCACTACATCGCCACCCCCACCACTCCCATCCCGCACCCTCACCGCCACCCCACACAGCCCACGACATCCCAACCCCCCACTCCCACCTCCACCCTACAGCCTCACCACCGCCATCCCCACCTCGCACCCTCACCACCACCCCTACAACCCATGGCACCACCACCACGTATCCCCACTCCTTAACCCCCACCCCCACCTCACCACCGCCCCCACCCCCACAGCCCCCACCATCCCACCACCCCCAACTTTACCACACTACCACCACCATCCACCTTCACCTACACCCCCTATCATCGCTACCAATAAGTAGTCCATAGATGATGAAACTGTTATATATGCACAGTCTAGAAGTGATGCTAATATTCAAAATCAACCACAGTCTCAAACTGTTATACCTGAATAATCTGGAGGTGATAAAACTGTTATACTTGTATAGTCTGAAGGTGATACTAATATTAAAGTTCAATATACTATTATTGGTCTTGTATAAATATTATTAAAATTATTATTTAATATTTTCATAATGTAAAGAGTAGAAAAAATAGTTATAATTTTATTTTTAATTAAATTGAATTAATCAGTATATTTTCATATATTAAGTGACATATTTTAGATTAATATATACAATTATGTTTGGTTATATATGTGTGTTCATGTATGTGTGTATAGAATTTTTGTCTCTACTGATTAAGAAACCAACAAAAACAACAACTGTTATATAATTATTGAAGAAAGATAATTGACTTTGATCACCGAAAAAGAAAAAAAAAGACGATCAGTTATATATATGATTATGTTTGGTTATATATGTGTGTGCATGTATGTGTATATGTATAATTTTCGTCCCAATTGATTAAAAAGTTCAGCAAAAACAAAGCCAGTTAATTGAAGAAAGATGATTGACTTTGTTCACCGAAAAAAATTAATTTGTCTTTTTCTACTTTATTGCAGGCGACTGAATTACCACCATCCCCCAACCACCATCACCACCAACCCCCACCCCGCACCCTCACCGCCACCCCCACAACCCACAGCATGACCACCCCCACCCTGCACCCTCACTGCCATTCGCACAACTCACTGCACCGCCACCCCACCACTCCCACCCCGCACCCTCACCGCCACTCCACACAGCCCACGACATCCCCACCCCCAACTCCCACCTCTACCCTACAGCCTCACCACCGCCACCCCTACCCCACACCCTCACCGCCACGCCTACAACCCATGACACCACCACCACCTAATCCCACTCCTCCACCTCAACCCCCACCTCACCACCACCCCCATCCCCAGTACCCCACCCCCACCGCCCTCACCATTCCACCCCCCAACTTTATCACATTACCACCACCATCCATCATCCACCCTCACCTATACCCTATCATCGTTACCACTAAGCAGTCCATAGATGATGAAACTGTTATATATGCACAGTCTGGAAGTGATGCTAATATTAAAACTCAACCTCCGTCTCAAACTGTAATAGCTGAACAATCTGCAGGTGATAAAATTGTTATACATGTACAGTCTGAAGGTGATACTAATATTGGAATTCAATATACTGTTATTGGTCTTGTATAAATATTATTAAAATTTATTTAATATTTTAATAATTTAAATAGTAGAAAAAATATTTATAATTTTATTTTTTAATTAAATTAAATTAATCATTATATTTTGATATATTAAATGACATATTTTAGATTAATATATACAATTATGTTTGGTTATATATTTGTGTTCATGTATGTGTGTATGTATAGAATTTTTGTCTCTATCAATTAACAAACCCAACAAAAACAACACTCGTTATATAATTATTGAAGAAAGATAATTGACTTTGTTCATCGGAAAAAAAAGTTGATCGGTTATATATATGATTATGTTTGGTTATATATGTGTGTGCATTTATGTGTATGTGTATAATGTTTGTCCCAATTGATTAAAAAGCCCAACAAAAACAAAGCCCGATAATTGAAGAAAGATGATTGACTTAGTTTACCGAAAAAAATGATTGACTTTTTCTACTTTAATGCATGCGGCTGAATCACCACCATCACCCCACCACCATCACCACTATCCCCCATCCCCACCACGCAATCTCACCGCCACCCCCACCCCCACCCCGACCTCCACCCCCCCACCCCCACCCCCACCCTGCACCCTCACCGACACCCCACAACTCAAGGCGCCGCCACCCCCACCTCTCCCACCTCCATCCCGCACTCTCACTGCCACCTCACAACCCACAGCATGCCCACTTCCACCCTGACCCCGCACCTTCAGCGCACCTGGTGCTGGTGGGGGTGGGGGTTGGTGGTGGGAGAGTGGTGGTGATTCAGACTCTCCAACATAAACCTGCAATAAAGTGAAAAAAGTCAATCACCTTTTTTTTCGGTGAACAAAGTCAATCATCTTTCTTCAATAATTATATAACGGGCCTTGTTTTTGTTGGGCTTTTTAATTAACCATACATGCACACATATATAACCAAACATAATTATATATATAACCAATCATTTTTTTCGGTTAACAAAGTTAATAATCATTCTTCAATAATTATATTCAATATCAGCAACATCTTTAGAAAGTAAAGGTATAACAGTTTCATCACCTCTTGACTGTTCACGTATAGGAATTTTATCACCTACAGACTGTTGAGGTACAGTTTGAGATGGATCTATGGACTGCCTAGTGGTAGCGATAATGGACGGAGGGGGAGGGGTGTAGGTGTTGGTGGGTAGTTGTGGTAGTATGGTAATGGTGGGTGCGGTAAGAGTGCGAGATGGGGTGGGAGATGGAGGTCGGAGTTATGCGGGTGCCGTGGGTTGCAGGGGTGGGGGTGGGGGTGGAGGTGCGAGTGGTACCATAGATTGTGAGGTGGCGTTGTGGGAGCGGGGTGGGGTAGAGGTGTGAGTGGTGTGGGTGTCGTGGATTTCGGGGTTGGCGGTGAAGGTGCGGAGTGGGGTGTTGGGAGGTGTGGAGCTAGGGCTGGGGGTAGCAACGTGAGTGGTGGGGGTGGGGTGGTGGGTGGAGGTGTGATTGGTGTAGCTATCGTGTATTACGGGGGTGGCGGTGAAGGTGCGGAGTGGGGGTGGGGAGGTGTGGAGCTTGGGCTGGAGGTGACGGCACGGGTTGGGGTAGGGGGACTGGGGATGTGGGGTGGTGTTAAAAGTTGGGGGAGTGGCTGTGTTTGGCAGTGGGGGTTGGAGACTGGGGATGGGGGTGGCGGTGAGGGTGGGTGGGGACGTGGGTTGGAGGGTGTCGGTGAGGGTGGCGGGGGCTGGTGGTAGGGTGGGGGTGGGGGTTGGTGTTGGGGGACCGTTGGTGATTCAACCTCTCCAACATAAGCTTGCAATAAAGTAGAAAAAGTCAATCATCTTCTTTTTTTTTCGGTGAACAAAGTCAATCATCTTTCTTCAATAATTATATAACAGGCCTTGTTTTTGTTGGGCTTTTTAATTAACCATACATGCACACATATATAACCAAACATAATTGTATATATAAACAATCTTTTTTTTGTTAACCAAGTCATTTTTCTTCAATAATTATATTCAATATCAGCAACATCTTTAGAAAGTAAAGGTATAACAGTTTCATTACCTCTAAATTGTTCACGTATGAGAGTTTCATCACCTCTAGACTGTCCATGTATAGGAGTTTTATCACCTCCAGACTATTGAGATACAGGTTGAAATGGATCTATGGGCTGCCTAGTGGTAGCGATGATGGGGGCGTAGGTGTTGGTGGGTGGTGGTAGTGTGGTAATAGTAGGGGCAGCAAGGGTGTAGGATGGGGGTGGAGTGGTGGAGGTGGGAGTGGTGCGGGTGTTGTGGGTTGCTGGAGTGACGGTGAGGGTGCGGGGTGGGGGCGTGGAGGTGCTAGTGGTACCATGGGTTGCCAGGGTGGTGGTGAAGGAGCGGGGTGGGGGTGGAGGTGGAGTTGCGAGTGTCGTGGGTTGCGGAGGTGGTGGTAAAGGTGCGTGGTGGGGGTGGGGGTGGGGGTGGGGTGGGCTAGTCGTGAGAGGTGGAGCTGGGGTGGGCTAGTCGTGAGGGGTGGAGCTGGGGTTGGGGCTAGCGGCGTGGGTTGGGGTGGAGTTGGTGGGGGAGGGGAACGGGGGATTGGGGGTGACAGTGAAGGTTAGAGGGAATGGCTGGGTTTGGCGGTGGGGTTGGAGACTGGGTTTGGGGGTGGCGTAGGGTAGGGGGAGAGTGAGGAGGGGGTAGAGCTGGGGCTGTGGGTGGCATTGTGGGTTGGTGCGGGACTGGTGGGGGTAGGAGACTGAGGATGGGCAGTGGCGGTGAGGGCGGCAGGGGCTGGCGGTGGGGGTGGGGGTTGGTGGTGGGGCAGTAGTGGTGATTTAGCCTCTCCCGCATAAGCCTCCAATAAAGTGGAAAAAGTCAATCACCTTTTTTTTCGGTGAACAAAGTCAATCATCTTTTTTCAATAATTATATAACGGGTGGAGGTGCTAGTTGTGTCGTGGGTTGCAAGGGTGACAGTGAGGGAGCGGGGTTGGGGTGGGGGGTGGAGGTGTGAGTTGTGCGGGTGCCATGGGTTGCAGGGGTAGCGGTGAAGGTGCGGGGTGGGGGACTGGAGATGGGGTGGCGGTGAAGGTAGGGGGAGTGGTTGGGTTTGGCAGTGAGGGTTGGAGACTGTGGATGGGGGATGGCGGTGAGGGTGGAGGGAGAGTGGGGAGGGGTGGAGCTGGGGCAGGGCGTCGCAGCGTGGGTTGGGGACTGGGGATGGCTGGGGCGGTGAAGGTAGGGGGAGTGGCTGAGTTTGACGGTGGGGGTTAGAAACTGGGGATGGAGGGTGGCAGTGAGGGTGGGGGGAGAGTTGGGAGGGGTGGAGTTAGGGCTGTGGGTGGCAACATGGTTTGGGGTAGGGCTGGTAGGGGTGCGAGTGGTATGGGTGCCGTGGGTTGCGGGGTGGCAGTGAGGGTGCGGGGAGTGGGTGGGGGTGAGGTTGGCGAGTGGGGTGGGGTGGAGTTAGGGTTGGGGGTGGCGGCGTGGGTTGGGGTAAGGATGGTGGGGGTGCGGGACTGGGGATGGGGGTGGCTGTGAAGGTAAGGGGAGTGGCTGGGTTTGACAGTGGGGGTTGGAGCTTGGGGATGGGGGATGGCGGTGAGGGTGGGTGGAGAGTAGGGAGGGATGAAGCAGGGGTGGGGGTGAAGGTTGGTGGTTAGAGAGTGGTGGTGATTCAGCCTCTCCAACATAAACCTGCAATAAAGTGAAAAAAGTCAATCACCTTTTTTTTTCGGTGAACAAAGTCAATCATCTTTCTTCAATAATTATATAACGGGCCTTGTTTTTGTTGAGCTTTTTAATTAACCATACATGCACACATATATAACCAAACATAATTGTATATATAACCACAATTATATTCTTCACTTTTCACATTTGTTTAAGATTTTATTAGGGGTGTTCATGGATCAGATAGTGTCCGCAGATATCTGCACCCTTTACGGATCGGATCGCAGATATTTGCTCTACATCTGCATATCCGATCCGTGGATCCGCATATATATATATATATATATATATATATATATATATATATATATATGTTTGGTATTATATTTACTTATTTTGTATGTTTTAGTTAGTAATTATTATTTATTTATTGTATTATTTTATTTTTGTTATTTAGAAAAAGTTTTATTAAAAATATTTTAGGAATAAATAAGTTTAAAAGTGTGAAAGAAATATTTTTATTGAATTTTTTTACATAGAAATATGATTAAAAAGAGAAGGTTCAATTATATGGATATATCCGATATCCGATATCCGATCCGATCCGATGAAAATTGTGCGGATCAGATCGAATTTTCGGCCATATCCGATCCGATCCGATCTGCGTACACCCCTAAATTTTGTAGTTTTTTAAATTGAATTAATTAGTTTTTGAAACATATGATTATGTATATGTTAAAATTAAGTTGGCATAGTTATACTAAAAGAAAATAATAATTCAAATTTTGAGAGAGGTATGGCTATTAAAAAAATTATCATAATAGTTAATTAGTAAAAAAAAAATCTCAATAGTTACTTTTATTTTTATATTATAATAAATGTATCTATTTTTTTAAATTTAGTTAAAATTTGCTCTGAAAATTGTCTAAAAAGATATAAATTAATGTTAAATTACTTGAAGACATAGGTATTGTTTTTGTTATAATTTTATAGGAGAACATATGACATATTAGAAACAATCTAAATGCGTGACTGATATTTTAGTTTATTTTTTTACAACAAAAGTCCTAAAATCAACTACGTCATTGGCTTTAAGCCATGTTTCTTTTTAGAAAAATTATTCAAACTACAATGTTTTAGTCAGTATCAAATTTTATTGTATTTTTTGTTAAAAATGATATAATTGAAGTATTGTTTATATTTTTTTAGTCAATATATATTACAGGTAATTTTTTAATAAAATAATAATAGAATCTTTTTTTAAGAGCATAATCAAATAGAAAAATTTAACAAATAAAAATCTTTCACCAGTGTCATCTTCTTCTAGTACAACATATACAATAAACAGGACAAGAAGTAAAGGCCATTTATCTATGTACTTATATAGGTGTTTGTGTGGTCCTTGTGACGGACTACTGAAAATGTCCAGACATACTATATTATATAACAATACTTAAGTAGTGAGTTGTATTATTAGTTTGTTGTATTGTATGACATATAATGTTGTCGTGTAGGTGTTATCGGCAAAGATAGAGAAAATTAGAGGTAACGAGGTATTGTTAAGAAATGGCAAGTGCCACTCATTTGATTCGATCATATTCTGCACTGGCTTCAATACATCAATACAAAAGTGACTCAAGGTACAGGACAGATTAAATAATGCGTACACTACTTCACTTATTAAAATATATCTAAACTTTATATATCAATCGTGACATGATTATATATACGAACTACTTATACAGTTGGTGATGATCTTCTGAATGAGAATGGTTTAGTCAAAGCAAGTAATTTTTTAAATTACTGGAAGAGTAAGAACAATTTGTACTGTGTTGGGCTTGCACATAGAGAATTTTTTGGAGCTAGTAATGATGCTCAAAATATAGCAAATGATATTCCCTCACTTCTCAATTAACTTTCTTGGCCTATATGGTTACTTTGTAGAATAATTTAGAATAAAAAAATTTAATTTGATTAAAACTAATTAAATATATTATGAGGAGGAAAAAAAGTATGAAAAGGATAACTGCTACTTTCATTTATTATCATTGTATAATTTATAAAATACAATTCAATGAGAATTAATTGGAAGTATAAAATTAGTCAAATATAAAACTAAAAAATTATATATAACAACACTAAATAAAATAAAAATAGCTGAAAAATATCTTCCTCCAATCGTACTATATGAATAATCACCAAAATTTACTGTTGTCATGGAAATTAGAGTCAAATAAAAACGGTCAAACTAACATATATCCTCTAAAAAATGGGTTATAATTCTTCCCATAACATTGACTATCATGATAATACCAATGGCTACCCTAACTTTTATCTTATGAACTATGTTATCCTCAACTACCTACCCATTTAATATGTATTATGAAAAATTTGTAATGATGTATGTTTCTAATTTTTTTAAGAAAGAATTTTATGAAACTTTCAAGAATGTTAGAAACAAACGGGCAACAAAGAGATAAAAATATAATTCCTATTTTATTCAATACAGAAACAGGGATAATATCCCCAAATCCTACGGTACTTAGAGTAACTAATATAAAATAAAGAGCATCTACCAATTTTTTTTAGAATTAACCTTAAACTTCTTATGCATATAAACTATAATTCCAACAAAAAAATAAAATAAAAAACATACTAAAACTAACATAAAAAATAAGGTGGTAGGATGTCCCTGCAATAAAAAAAATTTAGTAATTAAATTATAAATTTTTTATAATTAATAAATTAAAATTATATAAAAAATAACATTAAAGTGCCATATATTAATTATATCTAAAAAAATATTTTAATTATATATTTATTAATTTTTCTGTTTTAAATAATTATTTTTTAATAAATAATTAAAAATTAGAGTTAATTTCTTTAATTTTTCCAAATATTTTTCTAATATTCTTTATTAAATTTGAATAAAGAAATATAATTAAAAATTTTTTTAATGGCCGGTTTAAACATCTTATTCAATCTATGATATAAGTTTGTAACAGAAGCCTAACATTTAGCACACACCTGTAGAAAAGTTAGTTAATTTTCAATATCAGCAACATCATCAGAAAATAAAAGTATAACAGTTTTATCACCTCCAGATTGTTCAAGTATAAGAGTTTCATCACCTCCAGACTTTTTACGTATATGAGTTTCATCACCTCCAGACTGTTGAGGTACAATTTGAGATGGATCTATGGACTGCCTAGTGGTAGCGATGATGGGGGTGTAGGTGTTGGTGGGTGGTGGTGGTAGTGTGGTAATGGTGGACGGTGAGGGTGCAGGGTGGGGGTGGGGGGTGGAGGTGGGTGTGGTGCGGGTGCCGTGGGTTGCGGGGGTGGGGTTGGGGTTCGGAGAGGGGGTGGCAGTGCGAGTGGTGCGGGTGCCGTGGGTTGCGGAGGTGGCGGTAAGTCTGCGGTGTGGGCGTGGGGTGGGCGTGTAGGGAAGGGTAGAGCTGGGGCCGGGGTTGGCGGCATGGGTTGGGGTGGGGCTCGTGGGGGTGGGGGACTGGGGATGGGGTGGCGGTGAAGGTAGTGGGAGTGGCTGAGTTTGGCGGTGGGGGTTGGAGACTAGGGATGGGTGGTGATGCTGAGGGTGGGCGAAGAGTGGAAAGGGGTGGAGCTGGGGCTGTGGGTGGCGGCGTGGGTTGGGGTGGGATTGGTGGGGGTGGGGGTGCCGGGGGCTGGCGGTAGGGGTAGAAAGGTGGAGGTGCGAGTGGTGTCGTGGGTTGCGAAGGTGGGGTGGGGGGTGGAGGTGCGAGTGGTGTGGGTGCCGTGGGATGCGGCGGTGGCGGTGAGGGTGTGGGGGGAGGGTGGGGGCGGGGTGGGCGAGTGGGAAGGGGTGGAGCTGGGGGTGGGGTTGCAGCGTGGGTTGGGGTGAGGCTGGTGTGGGTGGGGGTGGCAGTAAAAGTAGTGGGAGTGGCTGGGTTTAGCGGTGGGGGATGGATACTTAAGATTCAGGGTGGCAGTGAGGGTGGGGGGAGGGGTGGAGCTGGGGCTATGGGTGGTGACATTGGTTGGGGCGGGGCTGGTGGGGAGTGAGCGACTAGGGATGGGCGGGATTGGTTGGGCTGGCGGTGGGGGTGGGGGTGGGGTTAGTGGTAGATGTGCGAGTGGTGTCATGGGTTGCGAGGGCAGCAGTGAGGGAGCGGGGTCGGGGTTGGAGGGGTGTGGAGGTGCGAGTGGTGCGGAAGCCATAGATTGTGGGGGTGGTGGTAAGGGTGCAGGGTGGGGGTTGGAGGTTCGAGTGGTGCTGTGGATTGTGACGGTTGCCGTGAGGGTGGTGGTGGGGGTTGCGACGGTAGCGGTGAGGGTGGTGGTGGGGGTAGAGGTGCAAGTGGTGCGGGTGCCGTGGTTTGCTTGGTTGGCGGTGAGGGTGCGGAGTGGGGGTGAGGGTGGGCTAGTGGGGAGGTGAGGAGCTGGGGTGGGGGTGACGGTGTGGGTTGGGGTGGGGCTGGTGGAGGTGGGGGGTGGCGGTGAAGGTAGGGGGAATGGTTGGGTTTGGCAGTAGGGTTGGAGACTTGGGTTGCAGGGTAGTGGTGAGGGTAGGGGGAGAGTGGGGAGGGGTGGAGCTGGGGTTATGGGTGGCAGCGTGGATTGGGGCGGGGCTGGTGGACGTGGGAGATTGGGGATAGGCGGGGCTGGTGGGGGTTGGCGGTGGGGTTGGTGGTGATTCAGCCTCTCCAACATAAACCTGCAATAAAGTGGAAAAAGTCAATCACCTTTTTTTTTCGGTGAACAAAGTCAATCATCTTTCTTCAATAATTATATAACGGGCCTTGTTTTTGTTTGGCATTTTAATTAACCATACATGCACACATATATAACCAAACATAATTGTATATATAACCAATCATTTTTTTTCGGTTAACAAAGTCAATCATCTTTCTTCAATAATTATATTCAATATCAGCAACATCTTTAGAAAGTAAAGGTATAACAGTTTCATCACCTTCAGACTGTTCACGTATAGGAGTTTCATCACCTCCAGACTATTCACGTATAGGAGTTTCATCACCTCCAGACTGTTGAGGTACAGTTTGAGATGGATCTTTATTTGGACTGCCTAGTGGTAGCGATGATTTGGGAGGGTGTAAGTGTTGGTGCATGATCGTGGTATTATAGTAATGGTGGGTGCGGTAAGAGTGTGGGATGGGGGGGTGGGGGATGGAGGTCGGAATTATGCGGGTGCCGTGGGTTGCGAGGGTGGGGGTGGGGGATGGAGGTGCGAGCGGTGCCATGGATTGCGAGGGTGGTGTTGTGGGAGCGGGGGTGGGGCTAGGGGGTGGAGGTGTGAGTGATGTGGGTGTCGTGGATTTTGAGGGTGGCGGTGAAGGAGCGAAGTGGGGTGGGGAGGTGTGGAGCTTAGGATAGGGGTGGCAACGTGGGTTGGGACAGCGCTGGTGGGTGGGAGACTAGGGATAGAGGTGGCGTTAAAGGTATGGGGAGTGGCTGGGTTTGGCGGTGGGGGTTGGAGATTGGGGATGGGGGTGGCGGTGAGGGTGGGCGGGGCGTGGAGCTTTGGCTATGGGTGGCGGCGTGGGTTGGGGTGGGGCTGGTGGTGGTGGGGGACTGTGGATGGGGGGTGGCGGGGGCTGGCAGTGGGGTGGGGGTAAGGGTTGGTAGTGGGGGAGATGTGGTAATTCAACTTCTCCAACATAAGCCTGCAATAAAGTGGAAAAAGTCAATCATCTTTTTTTTGTTCGGTGAACAAAGTCAATCATCTTTCTTCAATAATTATATCATAGGCTTTGTTTTTGTTGGGCTTTTTAATTAACCATACATGCACACATAACCAAACAAAATTGTATATACAACCAATCAATTTTTTTTGTTAATCAAGTCAATCTTCTTTCTTCAATAATTATATTCAATATCAGCAACATCTTCAGAAAGTAAAGGTATAACAGTTTCATCACCTCCAGATTGTTCACGTATGAGAGTTTCATCACCTCCAGACTATTCACGTATAGGAGTTTCATCACCTCCAGAATGTTGAGGTACAGTTTGAGATGGATCTATGGACTGTCTAGTGGTAACGATTATGGGGTGTGTAGGTGTTGATGGGTGGTGGTGGTAGTGTAGTAATGGTAGGGACGGTGAGGGTGCGGGATAGGGGTGGAGTGGTGGAGGTGAGAGTGTTGCGGGTGTCGTGGGTTGCGGGAGTGGCGGTGAGGGTATGGGGTAGGGGTGCGGTGTGGGCGTGGAGGAGCTAGTGGTGCCATTGGTTGCCAGGGTGGTGGTGAGGGAACGGGGTCGGGGTGGAGGTGCGAGTGGTCCGGGTGCCGTGGGTTACGTGGATGGCAGAGAGGGTGTGGGGTTAGGGTGGGAGCAGGGTGGGCGAGTGGGGAGGGATGGAGCTGGTGGTGGGGGTTGCGACGTGGGTTGGGGTGGGGCTGGTGGGGGTTGGAGTGGCAGTGAAGGTAGGGGTAGTGGCTGGATTTGGCGGTGTGGATTGGAGACTTAGGATGCAGGGTGGCGGTGAGGGTGGCGGTGAGGGTGGGGAGTGGTAGAGCTGGGGCTGTGTTGTGGCGGCGTGGGTTGGGTAAGGCTGGCGGGGGTAGGGGACTAGGGTGGGCGGGGTTGGTGGGGGCTGGCAGTGGGGGTGGGTGTAGGGGTTGGTGGTGATTCAGCCTCTCTAACATAAGCTTGTAATAAAGTGAAAAAAGTTAATCACCTTTTTTTTTCGGTGAAGAAAGTCAATCATCTTTCTTCAATAATTATATAACGGGCCTTGTTTTTGTTGGTATTTTTAATTAACCATACATGCAAATATATATAACCAAATATAATTGTATATATAACCAATTATTTTTTTTCCAGTTAACAAAGTCAATCATCTTTTTTCAATAATTATATTCAATATCAACAACATCTTCAGAAAGTAAAGGAATAACAGTTTCATCACCTCCAGACTGTTCACGTATAAGAGTTTTATCACCTCCAGACTATTCACGTATAGGAGTTTCATCACCTCCAGACTGTTCACGTATAAGAGTTTTATCACCTCCAGACTATTCACGTATAGGGTTTAGGGTTTAAGGTTTAGGTATAGTTTGAGACAGATTTATGGACTGCCTAGTGGTAGCGATGATTAGTGGGGAGGTGTAGGTGTTGGTGGGTGGTGGTGGTAGTGTGGTAATGGTGGGGGCAGTGAGGATGCGGGATGGGGGTGGAATGGTGGAGGTGGGAGTGGTGCGGGTGTCGTGGGTTGCGGGGGTGGGGTTGGTGGTAGAGGTGCGAGTGGTACAGGAGCCGTGGGTTGCGGTGGTGGTGGTAAGAGTGCGGGGTGGGGTGGGGGTGGGGTGGGCGAGTGGTGAGGGGTGGAGATGGGGCTGGGGGTGGCGCTTTGGGTTGGGGTGGGGGACTGAGGATGGGAGGTGGCGGTGAAAGTAGGGGGAGTGGTTGGATTTGGCGGTGGGAGTTGGAGACTGGGGATGGGGGTGACGGTGAGGGTGGGGGAAGAGTGGGGATGGGGTGGAGCTTGGGTTGTGGGTGGCGGCGTGGGTTGGGATGGTGCTGGTAAGGGTTGGGTGTGGCAGTATGGGTGGCAGGGGCTCGTGGTTGGGGTGGAGGGTGGAGGTGTGAGGGGTGCCGTGGGTTGCGAGGGTAGCGGTGAGGGTGGTGGTGGTGGGGTGGGGGGGTCGAGGTGCGAGTGGTGCAGGTTCCGCGGGTTGCGTGGGTGGCGGTGAGGGTGCGGAGTGGGGTGGGGTGGGAGAGTGGAGAGGGGTGGAGCTGGGTGGCAACGTGGGTTGGGGTGGGGCTGGTGGTGGTGGGGGACTGGGGATGGGGGGTGGCGGGGGCTGGTGGTGGGGTGGGGGTAAGGGTTGGTGGTGGGGGACCGGTGGTGATTCAACCTCTCCAACATAAGCTTTCAATAAAGTGGAAAAAGTCAATCATCTTATTTTTTCGGTGAACAAAGTCAATCATCTTTCTTCAATAATTATATAACATGTCTTGTTTTTGTTGGGCTTTTTAATTAACCATACATGCACACATATATAACCAAACATAATTGTATGTATAACCAATCAATTTTTTTTGATTAACCAAGTCAATCATTTTTCTTCAATAATTATATTCAATATCAGAAACATCTTTAGAAAGTAAAGGTATAACAGTTTCATCACCTCTAAATTGTTCACATATGAGAATTTTATCACTTCCAGACTGTCCACGTATAGGAGTTTCATCACCTCCAAACTGTTGAGGTACAGTTTGAGATGGATCTATGGACTGCCTAGTGGTAGCGATGATGAGGGGTGTAGGTGTTGGTGGGTGGTGGTGGTAGTGTGGTAATGGTAGGGGTGGTGAGGGTGCAGGATGGGGGTGGAGTGGTGGAGGTGAGAGTGGTGCGGGTGCCGTGGGTTGCTGGAGTGAAGGTGGGGGTGCGGGATAGGGGCGTGGAGGTGCTAGTGGTGCTTTGGATTGCTAGGGTGGTGGTGAGGGAGCGGGGTGGGGGTGGAGGTGGAGATGCGGATGCTGTGGGTTGCGGGGGTGGCGGTGAAGGTGTGGGGTGGGGGTAGGGTGGGGTGGGCTAGTCATGAGGGGTGGAGCTGGAGTTAGGGCTAGCGGTGTGGGTTAGGCTGGGGTTGGTGGGGGTGGGGGACGGGGGATTGGGGGTGGCGGTGAAGGTTGGGGGGAATGGCTGGGTTTGGTGGTGGGGGTTGGAGACTAGGTATGGGGATGGCGCTGAGGGTGGGGGTAGAGTTGGGGCTGTGTGTGCCTTTGTGGGTTGGGGCGGGACTGGTGGGGGTGGGAGACTGAGGATGGGCGGTGGCAAGGGCTGGCGATGGGGATGGCGGTGGGGGTGGGGGTTGGTGGTGGGGGAGTGGTGGTGATTCAGCCTCTCCCACATAAGCCTCCAATAAAGTGGAAAAAGTCAATCACCTTTTTTTTTCGGTGAACAAAATCAATTATCTTTTTTCAATAATTATATAACGGGTGGAGGTGCTAGTTGTGCCGTGGGTTGCAAGGGTGGCGGTGAGGGAGCGGGGTAGGGGGTGGAGGTGTGAGTTGTGCGGGTACCATGGGTTACAATGGTGGCGGTGAAGGTGCGGGGTGGGGTGGACGAGTGGGGAGGGGTGGAGCTGGGGTTGTGGGTGGGGATGGTGGGGATGGGGGACTGGGGATGGGGTGGCGGTAAAACCTACATCGGAACTCAAACCTACATTACAAAGCTTCAAGGTCTTTAACCAAACACAACCGAACGCTAAAGCAGGGGTTTTCGAAACGTGAAATACTCATTGAATTAACAAAACGAAGCAGCCGCAACTCCAAATTGACCCGGCAGCGGCTCTGTCAATCACCCTGGTGCGCGAAATTGTGAACAATACTTTTTCACAACTCTCATAATCCCCGGTCATGAACCCCAAAAACTTTGTGGCTCAATACCATGGCATTACACAACTTCGCACAACTAACCAGCAAGTGCACTGGGTCGTCCAAGTAATAAACCTTACGCGAGTAAGGGTCGATCCCACGGAGATTGTTAGTATTGAAGCAAGCTATGGTCATCTTGTAAATCTTAGTCAGGCAAACTCAAATGGTAATGGTGATGAACGAAAATAACACAAAAGATAAAGATAGTGATACTTATGTAATTCATTGGTAGGAACTTCAGATAAGCGCATGAAGATGCCTTCCCTTCCGTCTCTCTGCTTTCCTACTGTCTTCATCCAATCCTTCTTACTCCTTTCCATGGCAAGCTTAAGCAAGGGTTTCACCGTTGTCAGTGGCTACCTCCCATCCTCTCAGTGAAAGCGATTGCATATGCTCTGTCACAGCATAGCGGAATTCATCTGTCGGTTCTCAATCAGGCCGGAATAGAATCCAGTGATTCTTTTGCGTCTGTCACTAACGCCCCGCCCTCAGGAGTTTGAAGCACGTCACAGTCATTCAGTCATTGAATCCTACTCAGAACACCACAGACAAGGTTAGACCTTCCGGATTCTCTTGAATGCCGCCATCAGTTCTCGCCTATACCACGAAGACTCTGATCTCACGGAATGGTTGGCTCGTTTGTCAGACGAGCACTCGGTTGTCAGGCGATCAACCATGCATCGTGCAATCAGGAATCCAAGAGATATTCACTAGAGCCTTGATCGCTTGTAGAACAAGAATGGTTGTCAGTCACCTTGTTCATGGGTGAGAATGATGATGAGTGTCACGGATCATCACATTCATCAAGTTGAAGAACAAGTGATATCTTAGAACAAGAACAAGCGGAATTGAATGGAAGAACAATAGTAATTGCATTAATACTCGAGGTACAGCAGAGCTCCACACCTTAATCTATGGTGTGTAGAAACTCCACCGTTGAAAATACATAAGCATGAGGTCTAGGCATGGCCGAATGGCCAGCCTCCCAATGATCTAAGAACTAAAATGTCCAAAGATGATCTAGAGATCTAAAGTGATCAAAAGATTTCTAATACAATAGTCAAAGGTCCTACTTATAGAAAACTAGTAGCCTAAGGTGTACAGAAATGAGTAAATGACATAAAAATCCTCTTCCGGGCCCACTTGGTGTGTGCTTGGGCTGAGCAATGAAGCATTTTTCGTGCAGAGACTCTTCTTGGAGTTAAACGCCAGCTTTAGTGCCAGTTTGGGCGTTTAACTCCCATTTGGGTGCCAGTTCCAGCGTTTAACGCTGGGATTTCTGAGGGTGACTTTAAACGCCGGTTTGGGCCATCAAATCATGGGCAAAGTATGGACTATCATATATTGCTGGAAAGCCCAGGATGTCTACTTTCCAACGCCGTTGAGAGCGCGCCAATTGGGCTTCTGTAGCTCCAGAAAATCCACTTCGAGTGCAGGGAGGTCAGAATCCAACAGCATCTGCAGTCCTTTTTGGTCTCTGAATCAGATTTTTGCTCAGGTCCCTCAATTTCAGCCAGAAAATACCTGAAATCACAGAAAAACACACAAACTCATAGTAAAGTCCAGAAAAGTGAATTTTAACTAAAAACTAATAAAAATATACTAAAAACTAACTAGATCATACTAAAAACATACTAAAAACAATGCCAAAAAGTATACAAATTATCCGCTCATCACAACACCAAACTTAAATTGTTGCTTGTCCCCAAGCAACTGAAAATCAAATAAGATAAAAAGAAGAGAATATGCAATGAATTCCAAAAACATCTATGAAGATCAGTATTAATTAGATGAGCGGGGCTTTTAGCTTTTTGCCTCTGAATAGTTTTGGCATCTCACTCTATCCTTTGAAATTCAGAATGGTTGGCTTCTTTAGGAACTCAGAGTCCAGATAGTGTTAATGATTCTCCTAGTAAAGTATGATGATTCTTGAACAAAGCTACTTATTGAGTCTTGGCTGTGGCCCAAAGCACTCTATCTTCCAGTATTACCACCGGATACATACATGCCACAGACACATAATTGGGTGAACCTTTTCAGATTGTGACTCAGCTTTGCTAAAGTCCCCAATTAGAGGTGTCCAGGGTTCTTAAGCACACTCTTATTTGCCTTGGATCACAACTCTTTATTTCTTTCTAATTTTTTTTTCGTTTTCTTTTCTTTTTTTTTTTCTTTTTTTTTCAATTTTTTTTTCATAGCTTTTTCTTGCTTCAAGAATCATTTTTATGATTTTTCAGATCCTCAGTAACATGTCTCCTTTTTCATCATTCTTTCAAGAGCCAACATTCATGAACCACAAATTCAAGATACATATGCACTGTTTAAGCATACATTCAGAGAACAAAAATATTGCCACCACATCAAAATAATTAACTGTTATAAAATTCAAAATTCATGCAATTCTTTCTTTTATCAATTAAGCACATTTTTATTTAAGAAAGGTGATGGATTCATAGGACATTCATAACTTTAAGGCATAGACACTAAGACACTAATGATCACAAGACACAAACATGGATAAACATAAGCATAAAATTCGAAAAACAGAAGAATAAAGAACAAGGAAATCAAGGAACGGGTCCACCTTAGTGATGGCGGCTCTTCCTTGCTCTTGAAGATCCTATGGAGTGCTTGAGCTCCTCAATATCTCTTCCTTGTCTTTGTTGCTCCTCCCTCATGATTCTTTGATCTTCTCTAATCTCATGAAGGATGATGGAGTGTTCTTGATGCTCCACCCTTAGTTGTCCCATGTTGGAACTCAATTCTCCTAGGGAGGTGTTCAATTGCTCCCAATAGTCTTGTGGAGGAAAGTGCATCCCTTGAGGAATCTCAGGGATCTCATGATGAGTGGGATCTCTTGTGTGCTCCATCCTCTTCTTAGTGATGGGCTTGTCCTCCTCAATGGGGGTGTCTCCCTCTATGTCAACTCCCACTGAATAACAGAGGTGACAAATGAGATGAGGAAAGGCTAACCTTGCCAAGGTAGAGGACTTGTCCGCCACCTTATAGAGTTCTTGGGCTATAACCTCATGAACCTCTATTTCTTCTCCAATCATGATGCTATGGATCATGATAGCCCGGTCTATGGTAACTTCGGACCGGTTGCTAGTGGGAATGATTGAGCGTTGTATGAACTCTAACCATCCTCTAGCCACGGGCTTGAGGTCATGCCTTCTTAATTGAACCGGCTTTCCTCTTGAATCTCTCTTCCATTGGGCGCCCTCTTCACATATGACTGTGAGGACTTGGTCCAACCTTTGATCAAAGTTGACCCTTCTAGTGTAAGGATGCTCATCTCCTTGCAACATAGGCAAGTTGAACGCCACCCTCACACTTTTCGGACTAAAATCCAAGTATTTCCCCCGAACCATAGTAAGATAATTCTTTGGATTCGGGTTCACACTTTGGTCATGGTTCTTGGTGATCCATGCATTGGCATAGAACTCTTGAACCATCAAGATTCTGACTTGTTGAATGGGGTTGGTAAGAACTTCCCAACCTCTTCTTCGGATCTCATGTCGGATCTCCGGATATTCACCCTTTTTGAGTGAAAAAGGGACCTCGGGGATCACCTTCTTCAAGGCCACAACTTCATAGAAATGGTCTTGATGCACCCTTGAGATGAATCTCTCCATCTCCCATGACTCGGAGGTGGAAGCTTTTGCCTTCCCTTTCCTCTTTCTAGAGGTTTCTCCGGCCTTGGATGTCATAAATGGTTATGGAAAAACTAAAAGCAATGCTTTTACCACACCAAACTTAAAATGTTTGCTCGTCCTCGAGCAAAAGAAGAAAGAAGAGAGTAGAAGAAGAAGAAATGGAGGAGATGGAGAGGGCTTTGTGTTCGGCCAAAAGGGAGAAGAAGTAGTGTTTAAGGTGTGTGAAAATGAAGGAGTGAAGGAGGGTTTATATAGGAGAGGGGGAGAGAGATGTTCGGCCATTTGAGGGTGGGTTTGGGTGGGAAAGTGGTTTGAATTTGAATGGTGGGGTAGGTGGGGGTTTATGAAGGATGGATGTGAGTGGTGAAGAGAAAGATGGGATTTGATAGGTGAGGAGTTTTTGGGGAAGAGGTGTTGAGGTGATTGGTGAAGAAGAGAGAGAGTGGTAGGGTAGGTGGGGATCCTGTGGGGTCCACAGATCCTGAGGTGTCAAGGAAAAGTCATCCCTGCACCAAATGGCATTCAAAATCACGTTCTGTGCCATTTCTGGCGTTAAACGCCGGGCTGGTGCCCATTTCTGGCGTTTAACGCCAGCATCTTGCCCCTTTCTGGCGTTTAACGCCAGTCTGGTGCCCCTTTCTGGCGTTAAACGCCCAGAATGGTGCCAGACTGGGTGTTAAACGCCCACCAGCTAACCTCACTGGCGTTTAAACGCCAGTGGGTGCATCCTCCAGGGTGTGCTGTTTTTCTTCCTGTTTTTCATTCTGTTTTTGCTTTTTTCATGGATTTTGTGACTTTTTATGATCATCAACCTACAAAAGAGATAAAATAACAAAAGAAAATAATTAATTATAAAACATTGGGTTGCCTCCCAACAAGCGCTTCTTTATTGTCACTAGCTTGACAGAGGACTCTCATGGAGCCTCAGAAATGCTCAGAACCGTGTTGGAACCTCCCAACACCAAACTTAGAGTTTGAATGTGGGGGTTCAACACCAAACTTAGAGTTTGGTTGTGGCCTCCCAACACCAAACTTAGAGTTTGACTGTGGGGGCTCTGTTTGGCTCTGTTTTGAGAGAAGCTCTTCATGCTTCCTCTCCATGATGACAGAGGGATATCCTTGGGCCTTAAACACCAAGGATTCTTCATTCACTTGAATGATCAACTCTTCTCTATCAACATCAATCACAGCCTTTGCTGTGGCTAGGAAGGGTCTGCCAAGGATGATGGATTCATCCATGCACTTCCCAGTCTCTAGGACTATGAAATCAGTAGGGATGTAATGGTCTTCAACTTTGACCAGAACATCCTCTACAAGTCCATAGGCTTGTTTTCTTGAGTTGTCTGCCATCTCTAGTGAGATTTTTGCAGCTTGCACCTCAAAGATCCCTAATTTCTCCATTACAGAGAGGGGCATGAGGTTTACACTTGACCCTAAGTCACACAAGGCCTTCTTGAAGGTCATGGTGCCTATGGTACAAGGTATAGAAAACTTCCCAGGATCCTGCCTCTTTTGAGGTAGTTTCTGCCTAGACAAGTCATTCAGTTCTTTGGTGAGCAAAGGGGATTCATCCTCCCAAGTCTCATTTCCAAATAACTTGTCATTTAGCTTCATGATTGCTCCAAGGTATTTAGCAACTTGCTCTTCAGTGACATACTCATCCTCTTCAGAGGAAGAATACTCATCAGAGCTCATGAATGGCAGGAGTAAGTCCAATGGAATCTCTATGGTCTCAGTTTGAGCCTCAGATTCCCATGGTTCCTCATTGGGAAACGCATTGGAGGCCAGTGGACATCCAGTGAGGTATTCCTGAGTGGCGTTCACTGCCTCTTCTTCCTCCCAGAATTCGGCCATGTTGATGGCTTTGCACTCTCCTTTTGGATTTTCTTCTGTATTGCTTGGAAGAGTACTTGGAGGGAGTTCAGTAATTTTCTTGCTCAGCTGACCCACTTGTCCTTCCAGATTCCTAATGGAGGACCTAGTTTCAGTCATGAAACTTTGAGTGGTTTTGATCAGATCAGAGACCATGGTTGCTAAGTCAGAGGTATTCTGCTTAGAGCTCTCTGTCTGTTGCTGAGAAGATGATGGAAAAGGTTTGCTATTGCTAAACCTGTTTCTTCCACCATTATTGTTATTGAAACCTTGTTGAGGTCTCTGTTGATCCTTCCATGAAAGATTTGGATGATTCCTCCATGAAGGATTGTAGGTGTTTCCATAGGGTTCTCCCATGTAATTCACCTCTTCTATTGAAGGGTTCTCAGGATCATAGGCTTCTTCCTCAGATGAAGCTTCCTTAGTACTGCTTGGTGCATTTTGCATTCCAGACAGACTTTGAGAAATCATATTGACTTGTTGGGTCAATATTTTGTTCTGTGCCAATATGGCATTCAGAGTGTCAATCTCAAGAACTCCTTTCTTCTGACTAGTCCCATTGTTCACAGGATTTCTTTCAGAAGTGTACTTGAATTGGTTATTTGCAACCATTTCAATCAGTTCTTGAGCTTCAGTAGGCGTCTTCTTCAGATGAAGAGATCCTCCAGAAGAGCTATCCAAAGACATCTTGGACAGTTCAGAGAGACCATCATAGAAAATACCTATGATGCTCCATTCAGAAAGCATATCAGTGGGACACTTTCTGATCAATTGTTTGTATCTTTCCCAAGCTTCATAGAGGGATTCTCCTTCCTTCTGTCTGAAGGTTTGGACTTTCACTCTAAGCTTACTCAATTTTTGAGGTGGAAAGAACTTTGCCAAGAAGGCATTGACTAGCTTTTTCCAAGAGTCCAGGCTTTCTTTAGGTTGAGAGTCCAACCATGTTCTAGCCCTGTCTCTTACAGCAAAAGGGAATAGCATAAGTCTGTAGACCTCAGGGTCAACCCCATTAGTCTTAGCAGTGTCACAGATTTGCAAGAATTCAGCTAAAAACTGATGAGGATCTTCCAATGGAAGTCCATGGAACTTGCAATTCTGTTGCATTAGAGAAACTAATTGAGGCTTAAGCTCAAAGTTGTTTGCTCCAATGGCAGGGATAGAGATGCTTCTCTCATAGAAGTCGGGAGTAGGTGCAGTAAAGTAAGCTCAGTTCGGAGCTCCGGCGGTGATCCCGGAAGTCATATAACCACTCCCAGCGGTCAGAAACACCGAGGCGCATCTTTCTCCTCCGACAGCGACACCTGCGGTGGCCTGAACCCTTTTTCGGCGGCGGTGAGAACCCCAACAGCGCCGGCACGGCTCACTCTGCTCCATAGCACAACAGCGCCTGACCCTTCCCCCACCACGAGCTCTCTGCCTCTCGCTCTCGCCTTTTGTTTCGCTGACGGCGATGATGGCTTCCTTCGGCGTTGACGACGGCGCGAACGGTAACAGCCGCGGCGGCGTGGCGTGAAGCAGCGCCATTTCCTCTCCTCTGTTCGCAGTTCGTGGCGGTGGCAGAAGCTTCATCCATGGCAACGCAGCAGCACGGTGATAGATCGGCAACAAGGCACGGCTCTACAGGCGGTGATGCATGCAAAAACAGCGGCGGTGAGGCAGCAAATGCGACCGGCTGTGGCGGCAGTGCCCTCCTCCCCCTGGCCGGCGTGTTCTTCTCCCTTCTCTCCATTTTCCTCCTAACTGTCTCTTTCGTTTGCTCCCTTCAGATAGCAGCTGCTGCGCTAGGCATGTTTGCTTGTGTGTGTGCTGGGTTGTGGGGGGGGGGGAATGGGTTACCGGGTTAGGGTTTTAGGGTTAGGATTGTGTGTGTTGAGTTTTAGGATTAGGGTAAAATTAGGTACAAGGATAATTTTGTAATTTTAAATAAAAATAGGATAATATAGTAATTATGAATAAATTTTAATCCAACAATAATAATGTATAAAAATGCTATTTGTTCAACATTTTTACAATTTACTCTTAATAAAATGTTCGAATCCAAAAATTAGAAATAATATATTTAATTTCTTTATTTTTCAAAATAGTAGTATTAATATATAAAATATTAATTATTTAATCCAAATCATATAAAATTCGTATTATTTCATAACTATCAATTTTATAGTTTAAATATAGAAAATAATCCAATAATTGTAAAATTGGATAATAATCATAACTTATTCCAAATTCAATAAATCAAAACTTGCTTTAATTATCTTTAATAAAGTAATTTCTGAAATTAAGACTCAAATAATTATATGATTTGAGACTTGATCATAATAATATTTTTCAAAAGTTCTAGGTCTTACAGGATACATGGGAAAGATGACCTCTGATAAACACTGCTGTAAATCTATGGTCAAATTTGTATCTTGCAGACCAAGTAGTATTTCAATGGCTCAGATCTGGTTTACCATTAAAAGACTGTTTCTCTTTGCTTCCTTGAAGCTTTCGGTCAAGCAAGAGAAAGTCAGACTCAAACTTCTAATTTGGAGATTACATGAAAAAAGTGAGATGGTGAGTTGGTGAAGTACACAACTCGAGGGTTGACCTAGGAGAGAGTAACTCATCAACATGCAAGGAGATACAAAAGAAGATATTTCATCATTTAGAAGTCAAGGAGAGATAACCAGTGTTTTGAGATTTATGTTCTGAGAAGAGTTCTCTGAAGAAGTTCATCAACTTGGACAGTGCTTCCTAGTCAAAAAAGCATTCTGCCAGATGAGGAACTAAATCAGAGGCAAGCAAATCTGGTTCATCACATAGCAAAGAAGCTGTTGAAGCATCAATCTCCTTCATGTTTTACAGATTGTGATTTTCTTTTCAATATTTATCTTTCTGTAATTTCTTGAGGTAAAAGACTGAATGAGAGAGTCATTGAAAGAGCCTATGAGTGAAAAGAGACAGTGAGAAACACTTGAGAGAAAAGTCTAGAGTGATTTCAGATTTCTTTAGGTTGATTCTGTGTCTTCTATCTTATACCAGTGAGGTACCCCTTTCTTAGTTAGGTGAGCACTAAGAATGAAGAGTTAGGTGTTAGCATAACCAAGTCAAGTTAGGTCGTTAGAACTCGAAAGTGAAAGGATTGTGTCAATCCTGTGGAATTGGTGTATGTAATACTTTAACTATAGTGGAAATTCCACCACTGTTGTGGTGGAGACTGGATGTAGGATGCATTGCACAAGGCAACCGAACCAGGATACATGATGGTGTCAACTTCTCTCTTCCCTGCTCTGTTCTGTTTTCTGATATTCATGAGACAAAATAAAATTGTCTGATAAATTTTCTACTGCTGAGTTCAAACAAATTCAGATTGAAAGTTTGTTTTAAAGGGTCATTTAATTAAAATAAAAGAAGGCCATAGATTTAACCTCCTATTCTCTAAGCCTTCTACAACCTTCAGCATATATTTAATATTATTCAAACTTATTATCACGAATATTATTAAATTAAATAAATATTATTTTCTTTTTTTCTTTTAAGAATACAATAGACCAATAGTTATCATCGGTAATACTAATACATAGCATAAGTACATGGTACGTTATAATAAAAGAACAATTAATAAAGTAATTATAACGTACAATATATGTTTACCCAATATTTTTCATTGTATTTATGTAATTTAAACTAATAGCCAGTAAGCTAAAATTATAAGAATTTTGCATGCTAATTTCATAAATTTTATGCAAATTTAATTATTTTATTTTATAATTATATATTTTTTTAGAAAATGATATAATTTCACTAATTAAGATTATTTAAAACTACACTATTCTATAAAAATATATTTCACAACTTTTAGTTATTTAATATAAGAATAATTTTTCTAACAAAATAAAATTTAAAGAATAACTTAGTAATTAAAATTTATTAAAAACTAAAATGATGAACTTAGTTTAAAGAATAACTTAGTAATTAAATTAGCTATTAAACTTTTATTTTGTCCAAATTATTTAAAAAAACTATTATTTCAATAGTAATTAATGATGAACTATTGTTTCAATAGCATATTAAAAATTGTTTATTTATTTTGAATTGATTTTATTTTTTTTCTAAAATAATATAATATATAAATATTTGATTATCTGTTATAATTAAAGAATGAATATGATCATTTCTATTTTAATATTGTCGCTCTTTTTTTTATAAATTCATGCAAACATACAATATAAATTATATACAAAATGACATTATCAAAAATAAAAATAGTAGTATTATTTATCTTTTAAAATTATATTTAATGGTTTAATTTAACATTATTACATATTATGCATAATTTTTTGAATGGGGTTAAAAATAAAAATCTTTACTAAATATCAATTTTTAACTCACACTAACATTTAAATAATATCTGAAATCACAAACAATAAAAACAAAAAAAAATCCACTAAAAAGGCATATATATGAAAGTGAAATAAATGTCCAAAATCAATGATAGTTTTGTTGGAAATCACAAAACTAGGGTATAATATGTGTTTGATAAACTATAATTTTATTATAAAATATTTTATTAATTACTAATAATTTTAACTATAAAAGACATAAACTAATTTAATATTTATAAAATATTGAATTATTTTAATAAAATTACTCAAATATTTTACAAAATTATCCAACAAATACCTATTTTGACTATTTCATACACGCAGGAATTTTCTATACTATTTTTTGTTATAGATTTATATATATCAAACGTTTGGTTTATAATGGAATTGTTATTAACTTTGGAAAAAGAAAACAAAAACATGCATTGAGGATTGTCCTTACTACCGTGACATGTATTTGTTCGCATTACCACTTTTTACAATGTACACCACTATTATTTCAAACACAGTTACATTCACACTTACCATTTTCTACAATAGATTTTTAAAAGTTTCCTTATAAAATATTTGATCTCCTCTATATGTTTTTCACTGTTTCTAAGAGACTCTCAACTTCTACTACTATCTTCTTTATATTTTTAATGTGTTTTTAAGAAACGTTTCTATTATTCTTCTTTTTCATTGTATTTTTTACTGTATCTTTACTACATATTAAATACCACAAAACACCATTGTCTTTTTTTTCATGGTTCATCGAGATGTAAATTTTCTCTTCATTAAGTATTAACATTATTTAAAAATTCATGAGGTTTAGTTGATAAGACGAATTCACTTATTTGTAATTCCTTTACTTACATATGAGTATATATAATAGCTATTAGTTTAATTACTTGCCCTATTATTAACATTATTTTGAATTTACTTCTATTTTAAATTTTAAAATGTAATTTCTATAGATAAATTTTAGTGATTTATTTGTTGTTTAACTATTTAGTTTTAACCAAAAAAAAAATACAATGATCAATCTTTTCTTGTGTCTTAAAAAAGTACAATAATTTTATTATTCTACTTATTTGTTTTTCTAAAAAAATGACTTTTTTTAATTAAAGCTAATAAAAAAATGAAAGTTAAATATACTATTTTTAAATTCAAATGAGAAACAAAAATTTAATCGTGCAAAAAATTACTATTATTTTAGCAAAAAAAGTAAATATTTTTAATATTGTACTAAAGAAGATAAATTCAATATACTATTATTAATCTTGTCTAAACATAATTAAAATTATTATTTAATATTTTATAATGTAAACAATAAAAAAATAGTTATAATTTTATTTTTAATTAAATTGAATTAATCACTATATTTTGATATATTAAATGACATATTTTAGATTAATATATACAATTATGTTTGGTTATATATGTGTATGTATTTGTGTATTTGTAGAATTTTTGTCCTCACTGATTAAAAATCCCAACAAAAATAATGGCCATTATATAATTATTGAAGAAAGATGATTAATTTCGTTCATCGAAAAAAAATGATTGGTTATATATATAATTATGTCTTTTTTTTGTAAATATACAATTATGATTGATTATATATATGTGTGCATGTATGTGTGTATAATTTTTTTTCCAATCGATTAAAAAGTCCAACAAAACAAAAGCCCGTTAATTGAAGAAAGATGATTGGCTTTGTTCACAAAAGAATGACTGATTTTTTCTACCTTTATTGCAGGCGGCTGAATCACCACCATCCCCACCCTGACCCCGCACCTTCACCGCACCCCCACCGCCACCCCACAACTCTCTGCACCGCTACCCCACCACTCCCACCTCCACCACCACCAGTCCCACCCCCATCCCGCACCCTCACCGCCACCCCACACAACCCATGACATTTCCCACCCCCACCTTGCACCCTCAGCACCGCCACCCCCACACCCCATCCCTACCTACACCCCATCATCGTTACTACTAAGCAGTCCATAGATGATAACTCTGTTATACATGCACAGTTTGAAAGTGATGCTTATATTATAAATCAACTACCGTCTCAAACTGTTATACCTGAACAAACTGGAGGTGATAAAACTGTTACACATGTACAGTCTGAAGGTGATGCTAATATTGGAATTCAATATATTATTATGGGTCTTGTATAAATATTTTTAAATTATTATTTAATATTTTCATAATGTAAAGAGTAGAAAAAATAGTTATAATTTTATTTTTTAATTAAATTAAATTAATCACTATATTTTGATATATTAAATGACATATTTTAGATTAATATTTATAATTATATTTAGTTATATATGTGTGTTCATGTATGTGTGTATGTATAGCATTTTTGTCTCTACTGATTAAAAAACCAACAAAAACAACACCCGTTATATAATTATTGAAGAAAGATAATTGACTTTGTTCACCGGAAAACAAAAAAAAAGACGATCGGTTATATATATAATTATGTTTGGTTATATATGTGTGTGCATGTATGTGTATGTGTATAATTTTTCTCCCAATTGATTAAAAAACACAAAAAAACTAAGCCCGTTAATTGAAAAAAGATAATTGACTTTGTTCACCGAAAAAAAATAATTTGACTTTTTCTACTTTATTGCATGCGGCTGAATCACCACCATCCCCCCACCACCATCACCACCAACCATCACCACCAACCCCCACCCCGTACCCTCACCGCCACCCTCACAACACACGGCATCTCCACCCCCACCACTCCCACCCCAAACCCTCACTGCCACCCCACACAACCAACAACATCCCCACCCCCACTCCCATCTCCACCCTCCTACCCCACCCCACCCTGCAGCCTCATCACCGCCACCCCTACCCCGCACCCTTACCGCCACCTGTACAACCCATGACACCACCACCACCTATCCCCACTCCTCTACCTCCACCCCCACCCTCACTACCACCCCCCATCCCCAGTCCCCCACCCCTACTGCCCCCACCACCCCCATCTTTACCACACTACCACTACCATCCACCATCACTTACACCACCCTATCATCGCTACTACTAAGCAGTCTATAGATGATGAAACATTTATACATGCACAGTCTGAAAGTGATGCTAATATTAGAAATCAACCACCGTCTCAAACTGTTATACTTGAACAATCTGGAGGTGATAAAACTGTTATACTTGTACAGTCTGAAGGTGATGCTAATATTAGAATTTAATATAATATTATTGGTCTTGTATAAATATTATTAAAATTATTATTTAATATTTTCATAATTTAAATAGTAGAAAAAATAGTTATAATTTTATTTTTTAATTAAATTGAATTAATCATTATATTTTGATATATTAAATGACATATTTTAGATTAATATATACAATTATGTTTGGTTATATATGTGTGTTCATGTATGTGTATATGTATAGAATTTTTGTCTCTATCGATTAAAAAACCCAACAAAAACAACACCCGTTATATAATTATTGAAGAAAGATAATTGACTTTGTTCATCGGAAAAAAAAAAAGATGAGCAGTTATATATATGATTATGTTTGGTTATATATGTGTGTGCATTTATGTGTGTGTATAATATTTGTCCCAATTGGTTAAAAAGCCCAACAAAAACAAAGTCCGTTAATTGAAGAAAGACGATTGACTTTGTTTACCGAAAAAAAATGATTGACTTTTTCTACTTTATTGCAGGCGGGTGAATCACCACCATCCCCCCACCACCATCACCACCAACCCCACCCCCACGATGCACCTTCATCGCCACCCCCACAACCCACGGCATGCCAACCCCACCTCCACCCCCACCCCCACCCCGCATCTTCACCGCCACCCCCCACAACCCACGGCATGCCCACCCCCACCACCCCAACCACACCCCCACCACCCCCACCGCCACCCCACCACTCCCACCTCCACCACCACCAGCCCCACTCCCACCCCGCACTCTCACCGCCAACCCAAACAACCCACGGCATCCCCACTCCCACCCTGCACCCTCACCACCGCCACCCCCACTCCCACGGCCACCTACACCCTATCATCGTCACTAAGTAGTCCATAGATGATGACACTGTTATACATGCACAGTCTGAAAGTGATGCTAATATTAGAAATCAACCGCCGTCTCAAACTGTTATACCTGAACAATCTGGAGGTGATAAAATTGTTATACATGTACAATCTGAAGGTAATGCTAATATTGGAATTCAATATACTATTATTGGTCTTGTATAAATATTATTAAAATTATTATTTAATATTTTCATAATGTAAAGAGTAGAAAAATAGTTATAATTTTATTTTTTAATTAAATTGAATTAATCACTATATTTTGATATATTAAATGACATATTTTAGATTAATATATACAATTATGTTTGGTTATATATGTGTACATGTATTTGTGTATGTGTAGAATTTTTGTCCCACTGATTAAAAAATCCAACAAAAACAATGCCGTTATATAATTATTGAAGAAAGATGATTGACTTTGTTCATCGAAAAAAATGATTGGTTATATATACAATTATGTGTTTTTTTTTGTCAATATACAATTATGTTTGATTATATATATGTGTGCATGTATGTGTGTGTATAATTTTTCCCAACCAATTGAAAAGTCTAACAAAACAAAAGCCCGTTAATTAAAGAAAGATGATTGGCTTTGTTCACAAAAAAATGACTGATTTTTTCTACTTTATTACAGGCGGCTGAATCACCAACATCCCCTCACCGCCATCCCCACCAACCCCCACCCCACCCTAACCCCGCACCTTCACCGCACCCCCACACCTCCCACCCCCACCGCCACCCCCACAACTCACTACACCGCCACCCCCACCATTCCCACCTCCACCACCACTAGCCCCACCCCCACCCCACACCCTCACCGCCACCCCCCACACAACCCACTGTATCTCCCATCCCCACCCTGCACTCTTGCCATCCCCACCCCATCATCATTACCACTAAGAAGTCCATAGATGATGACACTGTTATACATGCACAGTCTGAAAGTGATGCTAATATTATAAATCAACCACCATCTCAAATTGTTATACCTGAACAATCTGAAGGTGATAAAACTGTTATACATGTACAGTCTGAAGGTGATGCTAATTTTGGAATTGAATATACTATTATTGGCCTTGTATAAATATTATTAAAATTTTTATTTAATATTTTCATAGTGTAAAGAGTAGAAAAAATAGTTATAATTTAATTTTTTAATTAAATTGAATTAATCACTATATTTTGATATATTAAATGACATATTTTAGATTAATATATACAATTATGTTTGGTTATATATGTGTGTTCATGTATGTGTATATGTATAGAATTTTCGTCTCTACTGATTAAGAAACCAACAAAAACAACACCCGTTATATAATTATTGAAGAAAGATAATTGACTTTGATCACCGAAAAACAAAAAAAAAAGACGATCAGTTATATATATGATTATGTGTATGTGTATAATTTTTGTCCCAATTGATGAAAAAGTCCAACAAAAACAAAGTCCGTTAATTGAAGAAAGATGATTGACTTTGTTCACCGAAAAAAAATAATTTGACTTTTTCTACTTTATTGCAGGCGGCTGAATTACCACCATCCCCCCACCACCATCACCACCAACCCCCACCCCGCACCCTCACCGCCACCCCCACAACCCACGACATGCCCATCCCACCTCCACCCTGCACCCTCACTGCCACCCCCATAACTCACTGCACCGCCACCTCCACCACTCCCACCCCGCACCCTCACCGCCACCTAGGGGGTGGACATGGTTTGGATTTTAAAAAATCCAAAATGGATCCACTTCAGAACGAGTTTTATAGTTCATGAAACCAAACTGGAACTGGATTGAAGAGAGAAACCGGTTTGAAAAAACAAAAATCGATTTTAGAATTTAAATCCAGTTTTATCTATAAACCGGTTTTAAATTCGATTTTTAATATCCAAATCTAAATTCAGTTTTTTTTTTTGAAAATCCAGTTTTAAAACCATATTTTTTAAACAAAAATCCAGTTTTAAAACCAGTTTTTGAAAATCCAGTTTTAAAACCAGTTTTTTCAACCAAAAATCTAATTTTAAAACTAGTTTTTAAAAATGTAATTTTAAACCATATTTTTTAACAAAAAATCTACTTTTAAAACCAGTTTTTAAAAATTCAATTTTTAAATCATAACATTTTTAAAATTAAAATTAATACTAAAGTCATTTTAAAGTGTATAGGTTCATTACAACTAGAATTTGGTTTTTTATAAAACTAATGACAATAGTTAATCACTTACATGTTCACAGCTATTATTTGACATCTATATGCATTCCTTTATTTCCGAAACTTTGCAGAGATGAAGTGGAATCGCAAATATACAGAAACAACTTCTATACAAAGCCTAATACAGGGAGGGGCACATACCAAATATACCTAATTATCATAATAGGAGCTACAAACAATATTTGAAATTATTATATATATTAAATGTTACTTTTCTTTAAGATTTCATTTGTTTTCGACACGTATTATTAGTATGATGGTTTTTTATCCATGGCAAGAATCTCAAAAAAAATTATTGTATTTTTTTTTACTTGCAGAGAGTTTATGGCTGGACATGATTTTAGATAATTATCTTTTTTCATAATTAGTAAAAAGCAGGCACTTAAACTGGATATTTTGCTTAATTGGTGCATCAATTATTTACTACATGCAGGATATGCTATAATTTATTGGTTTGCTTACGTACTTGTTCGTAGTTTTTAATTTGCTATTTTGCTTAGATTATGACTTTTTTTCTTTTGGATTTTAATTTGGATATGGATTTGGATTGGATTTAAAATTGTTTAAATGGTTTGAATTTAAAAACCAATTTATAAAAAAGATTCAATTTGGTTTGAATTTTTTTTATTTAAAATTGGTTTTTTTTAAATGGTTTGGTTTGGATGTGGTTTAAAATCCAAAATGTGAATTTTTTTGCCCACTCCTACCAACACCCCACACAGCCCACGGCATCCCCACCCCCCACTCCCACCTCCACCCTACAGCCTCACCACTGCCACCCCCACCCCGCACCATCACCGCCACCCCTACAACCCATGGCACCACCACCACCTATCCCCACTCCTCCACCCCCACCCCTACCTCACCACCGCCCCCCCACCCCACCGCTCTCACCATGCCACCACCCCCAACTTTACCACACTACCACCACCGTCTATCCTCACCTACACCCCCCAATTATCGCTACCACTAAGCAGTCCATAGAAGATAAAACTGTTATATATGCACAGTCTAGAAGTGATGCTAATATTGAAAATCAACTACCGTCTCAAACTATTATACCTGAACAATTTGGAGGTGATAAAACTGTTATAGTTGTACAGTCTGAAGATGATGCTAATATTGGAATTCAATATACTATTATTGGTCTTGTAAAAATATTATTAAAATTATTATTTAATATTTTCATAATTTAAATAGTAGAAAAAATAGTTATAATTTTATTTTTTGGTTAAATTGAATTAATCATTATATTTTGATATATTAAATGACATATTTTAAATTAATATATACAATTATGTTTGTTATATATGTGTGTTCATGTATGTGTGTATGTATATAATTTTTGTCTCTATCGATTAAAAAACTTAACAAAAACAACACTCGTTATATAATTATTGAAGAAAGATCATTGACTTTGTTCATCGGAAAAAAAAAGTTGATCGGTTATATATATAATTATGTTTGGTTATATATGTGTGTGCATTTATGTGTATGTGTATAATGTTTGTCCCAATTGATTAAAAAGCCTAACTAAAACAAAGCCCGTTAATTGAAGAAAGATGATTGACTTTGTTCACAAAAAAAAAATGATTGACTTTTTCTACTTTATTGCAGGCGGCTGAATCGCCACCAACCCCCCCCCACCATCACCACCGACCCCCACCCCACCCCGCACCCTCACCGCTACCTCCACAACCCACGGCATGCCCACCCTCACCTCCACCCTCCCACCCCCACCCTGCACCCTCACCGCCACCCCACAACTCACGGCGCCGCCAGCATCACCTCTCCCACCTCCACCCCCTCCACCCCACCCCGCACCCTCACCGCCACCCCCACAACCCACGGCATGTCCACCCCCACCCTGACCCCACACCTTCACCGTACCCCCACCACTCCCACCCCATCCCCACCCCACCGCCACCACCACTCTCACAACTCACTGCACCGCCACCCCCACCACTCCTATCTCCACCATCACCAGCCCCACTCCTACCCCGCACCCTCACTGCAACTCACACAACCCACGGCATCTCCACCCCACCATGCATCCTCATTGTCGCCACCCCCACCCCTACCTACACCCCCCAATAATCGTTACCACTAAGCAGTACATAGATGATGACACTGTTATACATGCACAGTCTGAAAGTGATGCTAATATTATAAATCAACCACCGTCTCAAACTGTTATACCTGAACAATCTGGAGGTGATAAAACTGTTATACATGTACAGTCTGAAGGTGATGCAAAAATTGGAATTGAATATACTATTATTGGTCTTGTATAAATATTAATAAAATTATTATTTAATATTTTCATAATGTAGAGAGTAAAAAATAGTTATAATTTTATTTTTTAATTAAATTGAATTAATCACTATATTTTGATATATTAAGTGACATATTTTAGATTAATATATACAATTATGTTTGGTTATGTATGTGTGTTAATGTATGTATGTATGTATAGAATTTTTGTCTCTACTGATTAAGAAACCAACAAAAACAACACCCGTTATATAATTATTGAAGAAAGATAATTGACTTTGATCACCGGAAAACAAAAAAAAGACGATCAGTTATACATATGATTATGTTTGGTTATATATGTGTGTACATGTATGTGTATGTGTATAATTTTTGTCCCAATTGATTAAAAAGTTCAACAAAAACAAAGCCAATTAATTGAAGAAAGGTGATTGACTTTGTTCACGAAAAAAAAAAAATTTTGACTTTTTCTATTTTATTGCAGGCGGCTGAATTACCACCATCCCCCACCACCATCACCACTAACCCCCACCCCGCACCCTCACCGCCACCCCCACAACCCACGGAATGACCACCCCCACCTCCACCCTCCCACCTCCACCCCCAACCTGCACCCTCACTGCCACCCGCACAACTCACTGTACCGCCACCCTCACCACTCTCACCCCGTACCATCACCGTCACCCCACACAGCCCACGACATCCCCACCCCCACTCCCACCTCCACCCTACAGCCTCACCACTGCCACCCCCACCCCGCACCCTCACCCCCACCGCTACAACCCTTGGCACTACCACCACCTAATCCCACTACTCCACCCCACCCCACCTCACCACCCCCACCATCCCCAGTACCCCACCCCTACCGCCCCCACCATCCCACCACCCACAACTTTATCACATTACCACCACCATCCACCCTCACCTACACCCCCCATTATCGCTACCTCTAAGCAGTCCATAGATGATGAAACTGTTATATATGCACAGTCTGGAAGTGATGCTAATATTGAAAATCAACCACCGTCTCAAACTGATATAGCTAAACAATCTGGAGGTGATAAAACTGTTATACTTGTACAGTCTGAAGGTGATACTAATATTGGAATTCAATATATTATTATTGGTCTTGTATAAATATTATTAAAATTTAATTAATATTTTCATAATTTAAATAGTAGAAAAAATAGTTATAATTTTATTTTTTAATTAAATTGAATTAATCATTATATTTTGATATATTAAATAACATATTTTAGATTAATATATACAATTATGTTTGGTTATATATGGGTGGTGGTGGTAGTATGGTAATAGTGGGTGCGGTAAGAGTGCGGAATGGGGGTGGGGGATGAAGGTCGGAGTTATGCAGGTGCCGTGGGTTGCGGGGGTGGGTGTGGGGGTGGGGGTGGGGGTGGAGGTGCGAGTGGTACCATAGATTGCGAGGGTGGCATTGTGGGAGCGGGGTGGGGTGGAGGTGTGAGTGGTGTGGGTGTCGTGGATTTCGGAGTTAGCGGTGAAGGTTCAGAGTGGGGGGGTTTGGGGGTGTGGAGCTAGGTCTGGCGGTAGCGGCGTGAGTGGTGGGGGTGGGGTGGGGGTGGAGGTGAGACTGGTGTGGGTGTCGTGTATTGCGGGGGTGGCGGTAAAGGTGCGGAGTGGGATGAGGAGGTGTGGAGCTTGGGCTGGGGGTGGCAGCGTGGGTTGGGGTAGGGGACTGGGGATGGGGGGTGGCGTTGAAGGTTGGGGGAGTGGCTGTGTTTGGTGGTGGGGGTTGAAGACTGGGGATAGGGTGGCAGTAGGGTGGGTGGGGACGTGGGTTGGGGTGGGGCAGGTGGTGGTGGGAGACTGGAGATGGAGGATGGCGGGGGCTGGTGGTGGGGTGGGGTGTGGGTTGGTGGTGGGGGACCAGTGGTGATTCAACCTCTCCAACATAAGCTTGCAATAATGTGAAAAAAGTCAATCATCTTTTTTTTGGTGAACAAAGTCAATCATCTTTCTTCAATAATTCTATAACAGGCCTTGTTTTTGTTGGGCTTTTTAATTAACCATACATGCACACATATATAACCAAACATAATTGTATATATAACTAATCAATTTTTTTGTTAACCAAGTCAATCATTTTTCTTCAATAATTATATTCAATATCAGCAACATCTTCAGAAAGTAAAGGTATAATAGTTTCATCACCTCTAAATTATTCATGTTTGAGAGTTTTATCACATCTATACTGTCCACGTATAGGAGTTTCATCACCTCCAGACTATTGACGTACAGTTTGAGATGAATCTATGAACTGCCTTGTGGTAGCGATGATGGGGGTGTAGGTGTTAGTGGGTGGTGGTGGTAGTGTGGTAATGGTAGAGGGCGGTGAGGGTGCGGGATGGGGGTGGAGTAGTGGAGGTGGAAGTGGTGCGGGTGTCGTGGGTTGCTGGAGTGACATTGAGGGTGCGGGGTGGGAGCGTGGAGGTTCTAGTGGTGCCATGGGTTGCCAGGGTGGTGGTGAAGGAGCGGGGTGGGGATGGAGGTGGAGGTGCGGGTGCCGTGGGTTGCGGGGGTGGTGGGGAAAGTGCGGGGTGGGGGTGGGGGTATGGTGGGCTAGTCGTGAGGGGTGGAGCTGGGGTTGGGGCTAGCGGCGTGGGTTGGGGTAGAGCTGGTGGGGGTGGAGGACGGGGGATTGGGGGTGGCAGAGAAGGTTGGGGGAATGGCTGGGTTTGGCGGTGGGGTTGGAGACTGGGTATGGGGGTGGCGGTGAGGGTGGAGGGAGAGTGAGGAAGGGGTAGAGCTGGGGCTGTAGTAGGCGTTGTGGGTTGGGACGGGACTGGTGGGAGTGGAAGACTGAGGATGGGCGATGGCGATGAGGGTGGCAGGAGCTGGCGGTCGGGGTGGGGTTGGTAATGAGGGAGTGATGGTGATTCAGCCTCTCCCACATAAGTCTCCAATAAATTGAAAAAAGTCAATCACCTTTTTTTTCGGTGAACAAAGCCAATCATCTTTTTTCAATAATTATATAATGGGTGGAGGTGCTAGTTGTGCCATGGATTGTGAGGGTGGCGGTGAGGGAGCGGGGTTGGGGTGGGGGGTGGAGGTGTGAGTTGTGCGGGTGCTGTAGGTTGCAGGATTGGCGGTGAAGGTGCAGGGTGGGATGGGGTGGGGGAGTAGGGAGGGGTGGAGCTGGGGTTGTGGGTGGGGATAGTAGGAGTGGGGAGACTGGGGATGGGTGGCGGTGAAGGTAGGGGGAGTGGTTGGGTTTGGCAGTGAGGGTTCGAGATTGGGATGGGGGATGGCGGTGAGGGTGGAGGGAGAGTGGGGAAGGGTGGAGCTGGGACTGGGCATCGCGGCGTGGGTTGGGGTGCGGCTGGTGCGGGTGGGGACTGGGGATGGGGGTGGCGGAGAAGGTAGGGGGAGTGGCTGGGTTTGGTGGTGGGGGTTAAAAATTGGGGATGGAGGGTGGCGGTGAGGGTGGGGGGAGAGTTAGGAGGGGTGGAGCTGGGGCTGTGGGTGGCGACATGGTTTGGGGTAGGGCTGGTGGGGGTGCGAGTGGTGTGGGTGCCATGGGTTGCGGGGGTGGCGGTGAAGGTGTGGGGAGGGGTGGAGGTGAGGTTGGCGAGCAGGTTGGGGTGGAGTTGGGGCTGTGGGTGGCGGCGTGGGTTGGGGTGGGATGGTGGGGGTGCGGGACTGGGGATGGGGGTGGCGGTGAAGGTAGGAGAAATGGCTATGTTTGGCAGTGGGGGTTGGAGCTTGGGGATGGGGGATGGCGGTGAGGGTGGGGGGAAGTGGGGAGGGATGGAGCAGGTGTTGGTGGTTGGAGAGTAGTGGTGATTCAGCCTCTCCAACATAAACCTGCAATAAAGTGAAAAAAGTCAATCACCTTTTTTTTCGGTGAACAAAATCAATCATCTTTCTTCAATAATTATTTAACGGGCGTTGTTTTTGTTGGGCTTTTTAATTAACCATACATGCACACATATATAACCAAACATAATTGTATATATAACCAATCATTTTTTTCGGTTAACAAAGTCAATAATCTTTCTTCAATAATTATAATCAATATCAGCAACATCTTTAGAAAGTAAAGGTATAACAGTTTCATGACCTTCAGACTGTTCACGTATAGGAATTTCATCACCTCCAGACTGTTGAGGTAGAGTTTGAGATGGATCTATGGACTGCCTAGTGGTAGCGATGATGGGGGGAGGGGGAGGGGTGCAGGTGTTGGTGGGTGGTGGTGGTAGTATGGTAATGGTGGGTGCGATAAGAGTGCAGGATGGGCGTGGGGGTGGAGGTCAGAGTTGTGCGGGTGTCGTGAGTTGTGGGGGTGGGGTGGGGGTGGCGGAGGTGCGAGTGGTGTCGTGGATTGCGAGGGTGGCATTGTGTGAGTGGGGTGGGATGGGGTGCAAAGTGAGGTTTGGGAGGTGTGGAGCTGGAGCTGGAGGTGGCGGCATGAGTGGTGGTGGTGGGGTGGGGGTGAAGGTGTGAGTGGGGTAGGTGTCGTGGATTGTGGGGGTAGCGGTGAAGATGCGGAGTATGGTGGGGAGATGTGGAGCTGGGGCTGGGGGTGGCGGCATGGGTTGGGGTGGGGCTGGTGGGGTGGGGTACAGGGATGGGGGTGGCGTTGAAGGTAGGGGGAGTAGCTGGGTTTCGCGGTAGGGGTTGGAGAGTAGGGATGGGGGTGGCGGTAAGGGTAGGTGGGGTATGGAGCACTGCTGTTGTGAATTTGATAACCGACATTAGAAGCAAATTTTTTAATATAGAAATTGTCTCTCTAAGAGTTTTATTTTGTATCTCTATATCTCTATATTCAACAATTATAACTAATCCTTTGTTTACTTTGTCTTTTAGATGGATTTCTTAGGTACATATTGGCCAAATTAGTTAATTTAGCCTAAGTGACAAAATAGTATATTCTTTTTGTTTTAACTTTTTATATCGACACTTTCTTTTAATTTTACTAAGGCTTTGCGGAGAATGTTTGATCCATGAAATGTTTATTCATGGCTAAATTAAGTGTAGAGATTTTGGCTTTATTTTTCATGTCCCACTTCATTTTGCTTTCAGTTCAAGATTGAATTCCTAATCTAAATATATATAGCATCATATCTCATTGTTTGAGTGTGATATTATTGGTATTTTAATTTTTCTTGTCCTATATTAGAGAAATCAAAATTTATCTTCTAAAATATCCTTATAAAGGCAATACGTTTATACCTCATTTATTTTATGTTTGCTTGATTATTCTACTTCAATTTTTCCCAAACTAATGATAAAAAACTTATAAAATCAGTTGTTAATCACGACAATTATATTTTTCACTTTTCACATTTGTTTAAGATTTTATTAGGGGTGTTCATGGATCGGATAGTATCCGCAGATATCTGCACCCTTTACGGATCGGATCGCGGATATCTGCTATACATCTGCATATCCGATCTGTGGATCCGCATATCCGCACAATAATAATTAAATATATATATATATATATGTTTAGTATTATATTTACTTATTTTGTATATTTTAGTTAGTAATTATTATTTATATATTGTATTATTTTATTTTTGTTATTTAGGAAAAGTTTTATTAAAAATATTTTAGGAATAAATAAGTTTAAAAGTGTGAAAAAAATATTTTTATTGAATTTTTTACATAGAAATATGATTAAAAAGAGAAGGTTCAATTATACGGATATATCCGATATTCGATCCGATCCAATCCGATGGAAATTGTGCGGATCAGATCAAATTTTCGGCCATATCCGATCCGATCTGATCTGCGTACACCCCTAAATTTTGTAGTTTTTGAAATTGAATTAATTAGTTTTTGAAACATATGATTATGTATATGTTAAATATTAAGTTGGCATAATTATACTAAAAGAAAATAATAATTCAAATTTTGAGAGAGGTATGGCTATTAAAAAAATAATCTTAATAGTTAATTAGTAAAAAAAATCTCAATAGTTACTTTTATTTTTATATTATAATACATGTATCTATTTTTTTAAAAATTTAGTTAAAATTTACTCTGAAAGTTGTCTAAAAGATATAAATTAATGTTAAATTACTTGAAGACATAGGTATTTTTTTTGTTATAATTTTGCAGGAGAACATATGACATATTAAAAACAATCTAAATGGGTGACTGATATTTTAGTTTTTTTTTTTTTTACAACAAAAGTCCTAAAATCAACTACGTCATTGACTTTAAGCCATGCTTCTTTTTAAAAAAATTATTCAAACTATGATGTTTTAGTCATATCAAAATTTATTGTACTTTTTGTTAAAAATGATATAATTGAAGTATTATTTATATTTTTTAGTCAATACATATTACATGTAATTTTTTAATAAAATAATAATAGAATCTTTTTTTAGGAACATAATCAAATAGAAAAATTTAACAAATAAAAATCTTCCACCCGTGCTATCTTCTGCTAGTATAACATATACAATAAACAGGACAAGAAGTAAAGGCCATTTGTCTATGTACTAGTATAGGTGTTTGTGTGGTCCTTGTGACGGACTACTGAAAATGTCTAGGCATACTATATTACATAACAATACTTAAGTAGTGAGTTGTATTATTAGTTTGTTGTATTGTATGACATATAATGTTGTCGTGTAGGTGTTATCGGCAGAGATAGAGAAAATTAGAGGTAACGAGGTATTGTTGAGAGATGGCAAGTGCCACTCATTTGATTCGATCATATTCCACACTGGCTTCAATACATCAATACGAAAGTGGCTCAAGGTACAGGACATATTAAATAATGCGTACACTACTTCACTTATTAAACATATATAAACTTTATATATCGTGACATGGTTACATATGACATATATAAACTACTTATACACTACTTATACAGTTGGTGATGATCTTCTGAATTAGAATGGTTTAGTCAAGACAAGTAATTTTTCAAATTACTGGAAGGATAAGAACAATGTGTACTGTGTTGGGCTTGCACATAGAGGATTCTTTGGAGCTAGCAATGATGCTCAAAATGTAGCAAATGATATTGCCTCACTTCTCAATTAACTTTCTTGGCATGTATGGTTACTTTGTAGAATAATTTAGAATAAAAAATTTAATTTGATTAAAACTAATTAAATATATTATGAGGAGAAAAAAAAGTATGAAAAAGATAACTGCTACTTTCATTTATTGTCATTGTATAATTTACAAAATACAATTCAATGAGAATTAATTGGAAGTATAAAATTAGTCAAATATAAAACTAAAAAACTATATATAACAGCACTAAATAAAATAAAAATAGCTGAAAAATATCTTTCTTCAATCGTACTATATGAATAATCACCAAAATCTACTGTTGTCATGAAAATTATAGTCAAATAAAAACTGTCAAACTAACTTATATCCTCGAAAAAATGGGTTATAATTGTTTCCATAACAATGACTATCATGACAATACCAATGGCTACCCTAACTTTTATCTTATGAACTATCTCATCCTCAATTATCCACCCATTTGATATGTATTATGAAAAATTTGTAATGATGTATGTTTCTAATTTTTTCAAAAAAGAATTTTATGAAACTTTTAAGAATGTTAGAAACAAACGGGCAACAAAGAGATAAAAATATAATTCCTATTTTACTCAATACAGAAACAGGGATAATATCTCCAAATCCTACGGTACTTATAGTAACTGATATAAAATAAATAGCATCTACCAATTTTTTTAAGAATTAACCTTAAACTTCTTATGCATATAAACTATAATTCCATCAAAAAAATAAATAAAAAACATACTAAAACTAACATAAAAAATGAGGTGGTAGGATGTCCCTGCAATAAAAAAATTAGTAATTAAATTATAAATTTTTTATAATTAATAAATTAAAATTATATAAAAAATAACATTAAAGAGCCATATATTAATTATATCTAAAAAAATATTTTAATATATATTTATTAATTTTTCTGTTTTAAATAATTATTTTTTAATAAAATAATTAAAAAATTAGAGTTAATTTCTTTAATTATTCCAAATATTTTTCTAATATTTTTTATTAAATTTGAATAAAGAAATATAATTAAAAAAATTTTTTAATGGCCGGTTTAAACATCTTATTCAATCTATGATATAAGTTTGTAACAGAAGCCTAACGTTTAGTACACACCTGTAGAAAAGTTAGTTGATTTTCAATATCAGCAACATCTTCAGAAAGTAAAAGTATAACAGTTTTATCACCTTTAGATTGTTCACGTATAAGAGTTTCATCAACTCCAGACTGTTCACGTATATGAGTTTCATCACCTCCAAACTGTTGAGGTACAATTTGAGATGGATCTATGGACTGCCTAGTGGTAGCGATGATGAGGGGTGTAGGTGTTGGTGGGTGGTGGTGGTAGTGTGGTAATGGTGGGGACGGTGAGGGTGCGTGGTGGGGAGGGGGTGGCGATGCGAGTGGTGCGGGTGCCGTGGGTTGCGGGGGTGGCGGTGAGGGTGCGGTGTGGGGGTGGGATGGGCGAGTGGGAAAGTGTAGAGCTGGGGCTGAGGGTGGCGGCTTGGGTTGGGGTGGGGCTGGTGGGGGTGGGGGATTGGGGATGGGGGTGGCAGTGAAGGTATGAGGAGTGGCTGGATTTGGCGGTGGGGGTTGGAGACTAGGGATGGGGGGTGATGGTGAGGGTGGGCGAAGAGTGGAGAGGGGTAGAGCGGGGACTGTAGGTGGCAGCGTGGGTTGGGGTGGGAGTGGCGGTAAGGGTGGTGTGGGCTGGCGGTGGGGGTAGGAGGGTGGAGGTGCGAGTGGTGTCGTGGGTTGCGAGGGTAGAGTTGGAATGGAGGTGCGAGTGGTGCGGGTGCCGTGGGTTGCGGCAGTGGCGATAAGGGTGTAGGGGGAGGGTGGGGCGGGGTGGGTGAGTGGGGAGGGGTGGAGCTGGGGGTGGGGGTTGCGGCGTGGGTTGGGGTGGGGCTGATGTGGGTGGGGGTGGCAGTGAAGGTAGGGGGAGTGGCTGGGTTTGGCGGTGGGGGTTGGAGACTTAAGATGCAGGGTGGCGGTGAGGGTGGGGGAGAGTGGGGAGGGGTGGAGCCGGGGCTGTGGGTGGCAGCGTGAGTTGGGGCGCGGCTGGTAGGAAGTGGGGGTTTGTTGTAGATGTGCGAGTGGTGTCATGGATTGCGAGGGTAGCAGTGAGGGAGCGGGGTTGGTTGGGTGGGAGGGGGTAGAGGTGCGAGTGGTGCAAGAGCCGTAGATTGTGGCGGTGGTAGTAAGGGTGCGGGGTGGGGGATGGACATTCGAGTGGTGCTGTGGGTTGCGACGGTTGCGGTGGGGGTGGTGGTGGGGTTGTGACGATAGCAGTGTGGGTGGTGGTGGGTGTAGAGGTGCAAGTGGTTCGGGTGTCGTGGGTTGCTTGGGTGGCGGTGAGGGTGCAGAGTGGGGGTGGGGTGGGGAGGGCTAGTGGGGATGTGTGGAGCTGGGGGTGGGAGAGGCAGTGTGGGTTGGGGTGGGACTGGTGGAGGTGGGGGGTGGCGGTGAAGGTAGGGGGAGTGGGTGGGTTTGGCGGTGGGGTTGGAGACTTAGGATGCAGGGTGGCGGTGATGGTGGGGGAGTATGGGGAGGGGAGCTGGGGTTATGGGTGGCGGCGTGGGTTGGGGCGGGGCTGGTGGGGGACTAGGGATGCGCGGGGCTGGTGTGGGCTGGCGGTGGGGGACTGGGGATGGGCGGGGCTGGTGGTTATTCAGCCTCTCCAACATAAACCTACAATAAAGTGGAAAAAGTCAATCACCTTTTTTTTTCTGTGAACAAAGTCAATCATCTTTCTTCAATAATTATATAATGGGCCTTGTTTTTGTT